>NC_079209.1:11864312-12164312 GCF_026745355.1 Beta vulgaris subsp. vulgaris
CCAACAGAAAATAGTGATATTCTTTTCTCCAGATTTGCAACAAGACCTGAAGCATAAGAGAACTTGCTAAATGAATCAAACAACAAGTGAAGTGAACTATGATTAGCCTTGGCAAACATGAGAAGATCATCTGCAAACATCAAGTGTGTGATATGCAACCTTTCACATCTAGGGTGGAAATTAAAGTTTGGAATGTCTTTAAGGCTGCCAAGGCATATGGAAAGGTATTCCATCCCTATAAAAAAATGAAGGGTGACATAGGATCACCATGCCTCAAGCCTTTGTTAGCTTTGAAGGTCTTGCAAGGAGTACCATTTATTAGGATAGAGAATGAGACGGAAGAAACAGAGGGCATAACCCACCCAATGAATTTAGTAGGAAAGCATATCCCATTCATCATCATATGCAAGAAGGACCATACAATAAAATCATAAGCTTTCTTTAGATCCACCTTCAACATACATCTTGGAGACACATGCTTTGTTTTATAGCCCTAGATGAGCTGAGTAGCAAGCAAGATATTATTAGAGATATTTCTTCAAGGCATGAAGCTAGCTTGAGCCAAATCAATCACTTCAGTAATCATGCTTTGCATCCTTCTAGTTAAGATCTTGGCAATAATCTTAAATAACATCGTACAACAGGCAATAGGCCTATAGTCTTTAACATGAAAATGTTTGTACACTTTAGGGACAAAGGTAACAAGAATGCAATTGATAGCATGGTTAAGATCTCTAGTCTAAAAAAAGTGATTGACAACATTATAAATATCAAACTTTATAATATGCCAAGCCTTTTTGAAGAATAGGCTATTAAAGCCATCAATACCTGATGCTTTGCTATCATTAATAGCATTCAAAGCTTCATCTATCTCTCTGTGGGATACCACCTTAATCAGGTCACTAGCAGCAACTTGTGACACCTGAGCACCAATTCTAACCAGAGTGACATCAACCATGGGCAGGGAGTTTGTTGCTGACCTAAGAAGCTGCCTATAGAAGTCTGTAACTCCATCTTGAATGTCAATTGTCTTAACCAGTTTCCTCCCTTGAGCATTATACAAGACATTAATGCTATTTTGGTTATATCTTTCTTTCATAGCTGAAAAAACAAGTGTGTGTTAGCATCTCGTTGCTGCAGCCATAAAATTCTTGACTTTTTTTTTGAGAGCAAATTCTTCAACAGCCATGAGTTTATGAAAAGATAGAGTTTGTGATTTCTCTAGAAGATTAAGATTACAATGCACTGGATTGGTCTGTAGAGAATTCTGAGTTTCACAATGTTTTTGCCTAGCATGATCAATTTTACATGCTAAGTTAGCAAAGTCTCTTTTATGCAACACTTTCAATTGTTGCTTAATCTCTTTAAGCCTACTCCAAATGCTCTGCTTCATATGCTCACCCCTGTACTAACCCCAGGAATTTTCAATTTTAGGCAAGAAAAAATCATGCTCAGCCATATAATTAAAGAATTTAAAAGGTATCCCCTTGTTTTGTCCAGCAGCTACACATTGTAATACCAGAGGAGAATGATCAGAGATACCTGGATTCATATAGTTCACAACAACATTAGAATAATGAATAAGCCATAGATATTTGGCAAGACATCTATTAATTTTACTACAAGTCCTAGCTTCCCCAACACTCTTATATATTTGACTAAGAGTAAAAGTTCCCCATAGACTTACATTCACCCAAGTCAGATGAACTCAGTAAATAAATGAGCAAAATCTTGAGTTTCTATAGTAGTAACAACATCTCCATTGAACCTATCCTCCACTGAAGAGATAACATTAAAATCTCCCATAACAGACGAGGGAGAGTTCATAGCCCCATTTATACCTAATAGACATTAGTAAAACAAATCTGCAACCCCCTCCCTTTATCAACAAGAGACCCAAGTATAAACTGAGAAGATTTAAGGAGGACAGTGACCATAATTTTTACAGGATCCCAAGCAAGCTAGATCCTACCTCTCTTAGAGTAATCATAGTTATCTTCCTATTTCCAATTATTCCCAAATTTTTTGATAACTTTAGTACTATTATGCTTCTTCACTCTATTTTCAAGCAGAGCAATGAAGTTTACCTTATTCTGACTAATAAACTTTTTAACTTCTATTATTTTATAGGGATTATTTAAACCCCTAACATTCCAAGTGTAGAGATATATATATCAACAGGGAAAGATGGTCAATATGCTGGCACCAGCTTCATCCACCAAATGAGTAACTACTCTAGGACCTACCACTTCAATGTTTTTACCCTTTTGCCCTCTAGTGATAATGTTCCATATAGGAGGAGGAAAATTTTTCACTTGACGAGGATCAATAGGCTGAGTCATAATACCTTCAGGTTGAGTCATAGTACCCTCAAGCTGAACAAGCGGAGCAACTCTTATTTCATCCTATTGTGACGGTTCAAAAACAACAACATATGCTTCTTGTACTGGTTCAATTACTTTCAATGTAGCCTTACCCCCATGAGCAACAGGTTTAGGCACCACTTTTGCTTAGGGCCACCTTGCTCCTTTACACCTTGAATTATCTTTTTAGCACAGTTATGCCCAATAGTGTGGCATTTCAGGCAATATGGAGGAGCCATTCAAAGTGCACCTTTTGCTCAATAATTCTGCCATTCATATCTTCAATATTAATGGTTTTAGGTAATTCCTTAGTTACATTTACTTCAACACGCAATCTGGCAAATGTAATTCTTTGCTGCTTAGTAGTGCATTCATCAGCAATAAAGGAGCACCAATCATACTTCATATCCTATTTAAGGATTCAGGACCCCAACAATTCAAAGCCAGGTTATATAGCTTAATCTACAACGGAATCAATCTAAGAATTTCAGCTTCGAAACCAAAGTTAGGAGTCGTCCAAGCCGTGATAACCATTGGCCTACTATTGATCATATGAGGACCAGAATATAAAATCTTATTTCTATCCTAAATAGTGCCAATTTAACCAGAAAATAACCCTTTTCATGAAGAGAAATTGTAGGCTTAGCAACATTATTCTTGGATTGCTCAATAAATCTAGTAAAATCCCTAATCGAGGGTGTTTGCCGAACAACATAGAGAATGATAACATTAGCCCAAACTTCAGATAGAGACTCAACTTCAGACTTTTCTAACGGAGCATACATCTTACCTTCCTTCACCATGGGAGGAACAAACTCCAGGGAGGCCCCTTTAGCTGTAAGGGTTTTATCAACAGCTATGGTGGACTATTTCGCAGGAGTCGATAGTTCTAATCGTCTCATATCATTGCTTCCTCCATATCCTTGCTTCGCCTGATCACAACTCTGGTTAACAGTAGGTTAACTCGCACCTTTATCCCCCGATCGTCCCTGATTAGGGTCCTTTTCATTGCTGACAGTTGCTCTTGGAGGAGTAACATATGTTGCGTCTCTATTAGCCTGAAATACAGCCTTCATTGCTTCAATCATCTCTTCAATCAAATTTGTAACAGTGCGTTGTCCAGCTGAAATCCTAGTTACTGTTACATTGGATTGCACTTGCTTGGAGCTACTTAAAGCTCCTTGCACACCTTTCCCTTGTCCAGCTAATTGTTGCGGTGATTGTGGTTTTTTCTGGCGAGTCATTTGTGGTGGTTAGATAGCTAGCTTACTCCCTCTTTTATCACACACTACTCATTCTTAGACCACCTTTAACACCTTAATATAACCACATTCATATTAGACTCAACTATGGGAGATTCTGTATTCCTCGATAAATCCAATTCTATTGGCTATGCAAGGTGAGTAGTATAGAATTGATTCATATTAGTGGTTCAGGGTGCTGCACTTGAAGCATTGATTTACAATATACGGCATGCAAGAAATGAAGCCCATTATCTGTTCAAGGTGAATAGTATACAACACATTGTAAAGCATGCATGTAACGCATATAGTGAAATGTAGATTTCTTAGTTGTTTGCCAAAGAAAGTTAGCATAACGGACAAAACATGGATAAATTCTTTGTAATTAAGTCCGTGTCTTTTTTGTTTCCCTCTCTTGGGGTCCAGTTTAGACGGTTTGTTTGTGAAGGGAAACTAAGTTGTAACAATTTAACGTTTATCAACCAAGGTTGTTCTATCTTGGTATATAATCAATAATCAACATACCACATCGGTCAATATTAATTTTAATAGAAATGTCAATAAAATTAATACTCCATTTGTCTTTTAAGGATCTTTTTATTTTTCGTTTAAACGTGCTTCAAAATGATTTTCCAACTTTTACTCTATTATTTTCTTTGCAAACTACCTTACCATGCATACTTGTTGTACCCATATAATTTTACACTTACTCACATTTAAATTCTTTTACTGTTCTTATTTATATAAACAAAAAGGTTCCACTTGCAAACTATATCTCTTATTTGACTTGATTTATGTAGATATAGTAAATACGAAAATTAGTAACAAATGGTGGGAGCATTATTATGTAAGATATTTTCAATTTATAGATCTCAAAATATCAACTTTTTGTAACTTTTATTGATCCATAATAAATGATACCAATACCAAGGATGAAAGATTTATCTTGAAGACCGTAAAATGTCCAAAGTTTAAAAAAATGGAGTATAATGGTTAACAATATCTCTAATACATGTTTTCAACTAAACGTTATTCCTAGCCCGTAGGTATGGACAATTGTGATTTTGGAGCTGTTAGATTTTACTTTAAAGGAAAGAAAAACTAGGGAAGATCCAAGAGGAAGGCCACCGTAAAGCATCCTTACGGATGATTATAGAAAATAAAACCTCAGGAGATTCAAACCAACACGAGAATGAATTTGTTAAATGACCACGATGAGCCATTCAATCTGCTGCACTGTTAGATTCGCGAACCACATGCTCCACTTGCACCTCCTTGAACTTATTTAACTCTTGTCCTATATCAGTAAGTAAATCGTCAATAGTCCAAGGAAATTTTCACAATTTTTAATAGCTTGAATAACAGCAAGGTTATCACCATCTACGAATTTTTTATCTATACGCAAATAAATAGTACCCCTAATACCTTCATGGAGACCCCACACTTCAGTCACCATAATGCAGAACAAGGGGTTAAGAGACTTAGCACCACAAAGACAAATCTCACCTGCATTGTTCTAATTACAAACCCACAAGAAGTTTTGCCATTACCTAATTTAGACCCATCAAAATTAAGTTTGTAGAATCCAAGCGGAGGCAAAGTCGATACCGCTTTGAATCTCCGACTAATCTTTTGAGGATTTTTTTTCCTAATTAAGAAAGTAGATTGATGAAACCACAAGTTTACGACCTAACCAAACCTAAATAGAGAGAAATCAACTAAGTTGGAATCCCTCACCTTTATACATGTAAAACAAGCCATCATAGGCATCTATTTACAATGTTATAAACCAATCATAGTCCTTCCAAGATATCTTCTTAGGTAAAACTGTCGAAATTCTAGCTTTTGTGAGGCATTTCATTTGTTTCACAACACAACGAACACTAGGTTTACTCTACAGTTCCTACTGTGCCATATCAAGTATACCAGGGCTGTAAGTCCAACTATCATTACTTGCCTTTGGAACTTGGATCTTCTTCCATTATGAATATTCCTGAGCAACTACTGCAAATCAGTAGAACTTGATGCAATTCTGGCCCACTCTTTAAAGTGCTTCAAACATTCACTACTGTAGCAACAGGTGACAAGCAAGTGCCCATGATCTTCCTTACCACGCACAAATCTGTCTGACTTACTTATCCCTTACTATGCTAGCTTTGCAGTAGTTTGAAGCTTGGACTGCACAGCTAACCAAATGATGATTCTATGTTTGGGAATAGGTAACCTATTCCAAATAATTTTATCCCAAGTTACAGATTGTTGTTTCCCATACAACTTTGACGGAATAAGGTTTCGTAAGACTGAGTTCAGTGTGAATAAATCCACTTCATTTATTCTTTCACCAAATAATCCTCCTCGAATACCAGCTTGCCCATGAGTTAGGCTTATAATTTGACTAGTCTGCACCTTACAAATATACTTAATTGATTCATTTGATCCATACAATATCTTGTTTCACAGCAATAGCCCGAACATAGTTGCCCAAACATGCAATGTTCCAAACAATGATGTTTCTAAATCCAAGCCCCCTTGCAGACTTCTGTGTGCACACCTGATCCCAAGCTATTATTCTAGTATTATAACAAAAGTGCTGACCACTCCAAAGAAATGCTCTACATATCTTATTAATTTTAGTGAGCACGCTTTTGGGAAGTATGAATACTTGAACCCACTAAACATGAAAACTAAGTAGCATTCAGTAGCGGATCCAGAAATTGAGTCATGTGGATTGGAATTTGTCGAACGTAAGAATAAAATTAAATCTCATTCCAATTTATGTACATATCTTACTATTGATGTAAAAAACAATCACAACATGAAATTAGTGGGTTTGAGTCAAAAGATTCTACTAGTTGACACAAACATAACACACACGAACAAGTAAATGGGTTGACACGACACGATCATTTTATAAAACAAATCGGGTTTGGATATAGATCAAAGGATTTTACGCGTTTATGTAATTTGTTTGACACGAATACGGCACGACAAACTTGATATAAATTTAATTAACTTGAGTTACAATTCTTATAGAAAAAGAAACATTCAACAACTATATATCTACCTTTTAGATGAAATAAACCCTATTTTACTTTATAAGATTTATAAAAATTATTGGTGAAGCCAAAGCCGTTTTGAAGATTTTGGGACCCCGGTTCTAACATGAAAATTGAGCCCCTAAATTTATAGAAAATAAAGATGAAAGGTTAAAGTTTTAAAGATGGAAAGTTGAAAATCTAAAGATAAATCATTGATAAATTTATTAATGGTGAGAAACAATACTGATTTTTTCAAATATGGAGTAAAATTTTCAAAATTATATTTTGGGACCTTTATAATTTTAGGGGCCCTGTGCTGTTGGGCTCCTTGCACACCCTCATCTACCTCTATGGGTGAAGCCAATTACCTATGTTAAATTTTTGTAATATTACTAAAGGCTTGAAACAATTGATTGTTTAAGCAAGAAAATTTAAAGAGAATGGGATATAAACTAAATTAATACCTACTTAACTTGTAGCCATAGAAAATTAGGGGGCGTTTGGTTCATGAAGTGGTATAGGTTTGGAATGAGGAATGAAATCGTAGTGGTATGGGGTTGGAACTTGATACTTGATTCCATGCGTTTGGATATATCTTGGAATGAAGTTTTTCCTTTTTATTTTATAGCTAAAGGTTTGGTATGAGTCATACCCACCTCCCCCCTTGGGTTTCTAAACCCCATACCTTATGGGTTTGAGGTATGGGTTTGGAAATTTAAAATTTTGCAAACAAACACTAGGTATAGGTTTTAGTCATTCTAAACCCATACCTCATACCTATTTTTGTTGAACCAAACACCCAGTTAAAGGGAGGGAGAAAAAGAATAGGAAAGGATGATCGAAAAAACATAAACTATAATTATGAGATATAAAGGGAGGATAGTAATTAAAAAGGAAAGAACAAAAAATTAACTCATCAAATTCAAACCACGACTTCGCGACCCTTACAACAAGACCATAAACTTTTCACGCGGACTTACCATTGAGCCGCGCTGGTATATGCATCATCTATTATGTATTTTGTTTATAATAACCTTATTACTGTCTTGTACTCTCGCCTTTCTTTACCCTGTTTTTTTGGCGGATCCTTGTGGGTTCAGGTGAGCCTACGCTAAATTCGCTCATGATAGTAGTGAATTGATAAGTTGAACCTTGGTTGAGTAGGATAGGTTCCCTGAGCTCCAAATTCTAATCCTTGTAGTCAATTTATCTGTGACTTGTGAGAGCTTCACATTAAGCAACACTAATTTTCTGTGCACAAATAGGCACCCCAAGTTACTTAAATGGTAAAGATTGTTGTGTGAAACCAGATGCCATAACAAGTCTTTGAACATCTTCTTCTTACATTCCACAAGTGTAAAAGCTGATGTATCTATGTTTGCTTTCGATCCAAAAGTGTCTGAAAATAATTTAAATGCCCTCAACATTAAGTGAATAAACACATATTCTCCTTTGCAGCACGTAATCAAGTCATCAGTAAAACACATATGTCTAAGCTTGATTTTTTTGCATCTGGAATGGAATTGAAATTGCTCTAACTACCCAAGCTTTGTCAAAATCCTTGAAATATTTCATGCAAATAACAAAGAGAAGGGGGGAAGAAGGGGGGAAATAGGATCCCCTTGTCTCAATAATTTTATGGTAATTTACCATACTATATGCAAAACATTAGCTGATTTGGCTTGCGCAATAAAGGGGCATGCAGATTTACCATATTACAGAAAGCAAATACAGTAAAAAAGAAAGAAAACTAGTTTCCTGGTATGCAATAATAAAGATATATAAGCGATTTTATAGGGCCTTCATAATAAAGATAAATAGTTTATATAATGAAATCTAGGGAAAAAGCCCAATACTACTTGGACTTTGATTATAGAAGCACTACCGGTTCACAATATGACATACTTAAAAGACTTGGACACGACCCAATAACATGCTATAGTTGGACTCAATTCTTGGTCAAAACTTGAAGACACTTGTTCCATAAATGATCACTCCTATCATGCATTCTAGTAAACTTCTTCTTCATGTCAAAATCAGCGAGCATATCATCCACAATCAAATCGTTACATGTTTTCCCCATGCGTACCAGTTGCCTACAACACTTAGCTTCGACATGGACCGGGAAAAAATCGTTGCCAACAATCTCTGCCGCACAATCTAGGGTGATTCGTGCGGTACATATAGCTAATTTTGGGTCTATGGCTGGCTCAGGGGCGTAGATGATGTCAGAGTATGGTGCCAAGCCATCATCAGGGGCAAGGTCAAACTCGATGATATCCGCTTTAGATGGACATGGGATCGTTAAGAGGATCATGCTAATGGCTAGGAACACTAACATTGTTGATCTCATTGCGGTCGTTTTTCTAGCGTTTTTTTTTTTTATTGTGTTGTGATACCTTTTGCTAGGGATATATAGAACGTAGGACATGGGACGAGCTACGGATGATTATTAATAGGGTAGATGTAGGAACTATATGTAATATCATTCAATTCTATGAAGTAGAACAAGGAATATAAATGAGCTTTCTCCAATGTTTTCATGACATTAATATTGGAAATGCAAATGGGTAACGCCTTTTTAATTGTTTTACCCCCGTCCTAGGCTCTGAATGTATAGCAGTGTCTCTTCATGTTCTCAGTATAGTGCTCCTTTTTTTGTCATGAAATAATAATGCATGATTTTGTCCTTAGTATGAAAAATTGAAGTTATAGGTCTCAATTATGGCTGAACATTTTCAATAGACCTCAACGAAGTCCCAACTTGAATGGTATTGTTTTTGTTAGAGCTATAGTAGGTTAAACCTATTATAACAAGTTAAGAGGTTGTATGATGTCAATTCTTTTTTTTTTGGGATTTCTTAAATTCCAATTTCTCTCTCATCTTCCTCTATTTCTTTACCGATATTCTTCAACTTCTTCTCTTCCTCTACGACTTCCACTACAGATTCGAAAAAGCCAAAGTGAAACTCGAAAAATTAGAGGTAGGAAAAACACTCTTCATATTCTTAGAGATTGTACCATTCCCTCCCATCTTTGGGCAACATTATCCCCTGATGTAAGGCTCACTAGTGATGTGATTAAAATGTGTTTTTAGACAAGTTGGCGAAGGCGTGTCAAAAGCCAAGTTGGTGACCCTCGCGCACCACCTTGCGAGTGGTGCACAATCTTGCGCTTGGCGCACCTTGCTGCATCAGGCGTAACTTTTTCTTACACGTGGCACTATGCCACTTTTTCTTACAGCTCTGCGTGAAGCACAAATTATTTTCTTTTTTTTATCAAAACGCGCACCACGTGTACACTTTCTAATGTGCATGCCGCGTCATGCGCTTGACACGTCATTTTGCGCTAGACGTGGCTGGCATGTGAGGTGCAGTGTCATTTTCCCTATGAATAGACCTGATTTCCGTACATATTTCAAAACGGATTTTTCACATTATCACACTTTGAATTTGACGAATAACTTATGAATACCTTGCTACGAAACATATAGCCTCCCTACGAAACTCATACTTGCAAACACAAATACATTCAAATCTACATACATATACATTCAGATTTTCAAGCTTCACAATCGCTCATCTCAAAAGTTGTCAATCTCTAAACCCAAGCCACGGTATAATCTTGAGGTTCCTTGAATAAGTTAATTATTATTATATTGAGGGAAATCTACTTTTAAGTCCCTAATTTGTCCCTACGGTTTCCCATATCCAATTAGTTTTTAGAGTCTTCCTTTAAACACTTGATGTCGACTTGAAAAACGTATTTCTAATAAAACCATAACAATGGGGTAGTCAAATCTAATACGCGCTCATCCTGTGTAGGTGAAATAAAAACACGCCTATAATTTGGCGATTCTACTGGGGAGGATTTTTAAAAAATTAATTTTTTAAAATTTGTGGGTGAAACTCGAAAAATACGATTTATACTCTTTTGCTGCATTAGAATGACATTACACTTTTGCATATGTATGGATATTGTTTAAGCCACTATAAGGACACTCTACCTTGCCTCATTAGCACATGTTCTATGTGTGAGGTCATCCCCGGGGGGGTTTGCGCTTTGTCCTTCCAAAAAGCTTCCTGAGCGATAGTGTTGGATCTTAGTTATAAGCAAATCTACCCAACAATCGCATTGTTCTCTTGTTCCTGACTTGAGAAATGGAGTACGTCTTACATGTGGTTCCCTCTTTAAGCAAGGGTACGAAGTGTGGGATCAATCTCTTAGTCATGGACCCTTTTCAGACTGAACCTAAGCTTGACCAATAGTTTCAAATATAGAACTGGACTGTAGGTAATTGGAACTTTTGCATCCGTGTCAAACTCTTAGTCATGTGATTGCAATTTTTGCACGTTATTACCTTGTCAAACTGTTATTATTATGCGTCGATCCTGAAAATTGCGTCCAAACAAAATCGTCAATCGACCAAAATTTTGCTTAAATCCCTGAAAAACATGCCGGGAGAGTAGTGCGCCAAGCGCATTAAGTTGCGCCTGGCGCACCACTCCTGCGCCAGACACACGACTATGCGCGACGCTCAGCAATGCTGCGCAACACACAATATGTGCATCACATGTTTTTTGTATATTTATATGCCGTAGTGGTCGATCCTATGCGGTCTGTCCGCATTCGCGTAAAATGAAAAAAACTTGGTCATTTTCGGAGTCTCACCTAATTTAAACAATAAAAATCAGTCTTTTCATGCAACGTCGAGTCTATCCGAAAAAAAATGCATCTAGGGAAAAATGGTCGTGGTAGAGTTAGGAATATCATGCATGTCTATATCCTCCATGCTGTTCAATTAATCTTCCTAATCAATCTTATCTTATATGATATTCACCAAAATTTCCAAAACATACATCTTTTAAAATCAATCCTACACTCTCTTTAATTCTACATTTTTCAAAAGGTATTTACTAAACATCATCATACAAGACATTCTAAAAAAAAATTCCATCACCTTTACCTAATAAAAGATAAAAAGAAGGGGTTCCTTTCAAAAATGATTTCAAGCTCAGTCCAAACACCTTCATACAATCCAAACAACTCCATTCAATCCATTTGCATTCATTCTAGGCCCATATGTACGTTTAGAGTCCATCTCACATTCATATAGGCCCATGTACATTTCGAGTCCATACATTTGCTAGCATTAGAGTCAATCTTAGGCCTGTATGAGTCGAGCACTAGTGGAAAAAAGGTCATCCGATGCGGTCAAAATCGAGCTTACTGATGCGATTTTGGTCCGCATCGGATGGGCTCACAGCAGGTATAGAATATTTACTGATGTAGTTTTGAATAGAACCGCAACAGTAAACACTGATTTTAATTATAAAAAAATACGCACCACCCACAGCAAGTGTCAAGGAATTTGTGCGCCAAATCATGGTACCCAAATGTAAAAAACACAAAAACCACCACAATCTAATCTCATTATGAATATACAAAATTATACAAACCAAATATACAAAATTATAAACACAGTAAATATACAAAATTATATACAAAAAATACGAAATTTACAAAATTATAAACACATAAAACATACAAAATTATAAACAAACAAAAATTACAAACCAAACAGAAAAACTAACGAACCGAATAAAATAAATATAAGAAAACAAAATTAAAACGACCATTAATAAAAATACAAAAAAAAAAATTGGAAGCCTAACTACAAAAAAATCTAGATATGGAATTAAAAACATTTTTGAGGAGGCGACGAGCACTTGTTGAGGCGGCGACGAGCACTTTTCGGCGATAAAGATTGAGAGAGGAGATGAGAATAGCGAGCGATAAGAGACGAGTAAACAACGAACAACGAACGAATAGCCGGTGAACAACAACCATCGTTGGTCTTCACTGATGAAAGAATCGTCGGTGAACAACGAACGATTGAAAACAACGAACGATTGAAAACAAAAAACGAAAATAACCATGAACAACAAACGAATCAAAACGTCAAAAGTTTAGGGTTGAGAGAGGTAAGGGGAGGCGGCGGATGAGTGAGGGGAGGGGAGGGGGCGGATGAGTGAAGGAAGGGGATGGAGTTTAGGGTTTAACCGAGGAGAGGGGGCGGAGGAGAGAGACAAGAGTGAGTGGGCTGAGGGTTTTAAATGGGCCAGGGACTATAAGTGGGCCGCGTTTGGGGGTTTTTTTTAAAAAAAAATAGAAAATATGATGTTGTCCACCAAACCCCATCAGATTTTTAAAAACCGCATCAGATTGTTTAATCTGATGTGGACCACAAGAGGACCGCCTAAGATTTTCCCTCCAACTTTCCTTCCCATTTTTTAATTAATTTTTAAAACCGCATCTGTTACTAAGTGACATATAAGGTTTTTTCCGATCCACTAGTGTAGATCATGTCAAATTCTAGGCCTATCACCTTTATGTGAACCTTAGTCTATGTTAAGCCTAATCCAAGTCTTATTAAAGTCTATTCCAATCCATTTTCAATGTCGAGCATATGTGCACTTTCCAGTTTAACTTTGAACCAATATAGGATCAAGTCTAAAATTAGGTCCATATAAGGCCCAACTCATTTTCTAAGTCTAATAGAGTCCAATTCCAAACCTATACAGGACGAAGTCCAAACCATTAAGCCTAGCGAACCTAGCACCCCTTTAAGACCATATAAAGGCACCATTTGAGTTAGCGAAGCTAGTCACCCTTAAGACCATAACAACACCCTGTGACGTAGCGAAGCTAGTAACCATTAAGACCATAGTCGCACCCTTTGACTTAGCGAAGCTAGGCACCCTTAATACCATAATGGCACCCATTGACTTAGCAAAGCTAGTCACATTCAATACCATAACGACACCCTTTGACTTACCGAAGCTACTCACCCTTAAGGCCATAACGACACCCTTTGACTTAGAGAAGCTAATTACCCTCAAGACCATAACAACACCCATTGACTTAGCAAAGCAAGTCATTCTTAACACCATAACGTCATTCTTTGACATAGTGAAGCTAGTCATCCTTAAGACCATAATGACACCCTTTAGACCTAGCAAACCTACTCACATCTAAGACAATAAAAACACCCTATAAGTTTAGCAAAGCCACTCCCACCTTACATCTAATTGCAGTCCAAGTCTAGTGAAGCTAGTTTACCTTAAGTCCATAATGACCCAAAACCTTTGAGTCTAGCAAATCTAGTCCATCTTAGATCCATAAAATCCCAAATCTTCGAATTTGGCGAAGCCAATAACCTATAACTCGATAAAGGCAATCCATTAAGTCTAGTAAAACTAGCATAAAGCCTAGTCATTCAGTCCAATCTGCTTGCATAATCCAATCCAATCCATGTCTGCATTTGCATATAGTTAGGCATGTGTCTCTATCATGGTCAAGCCCGTACTACTCCAATAGCCATACCCATTTCTAATCCTCCATTTCATTTCTCATTCCCCATTCCTACTTCCAGTTTCATCCTTATTTCTCACTTTCATTTCCATTTCTCCATCCCTCATTACCATTTCTTATTTCGAAAATTATTTCTTAAAGTTTACCAAGTCCATTCAATTTTGTTCAGGACAGGTCATAAGATTATAACTTGGGAACGCCCAATAGAGAGGATACAATGCCGACCTACCAGGCTTGTCAAGTGCATCCTAACCTTTTCAGACAAATCCTCCAACTCTTCTGAATCATCATGTAAAAAGGGGGACACTAATGAACATCTCAGTGCCATCAGGAACAAGACAAAAAGATTAATGCACTAAGAGAGAAACTAACAGAAGAAGAAGGGTATGATGACACTCCACCATCACCACCTTTTGTCAAGTCCGAGACAGATTGAGGTTCGAAAAACTCGAGCAATTCATCTAGTCAATTCCTATACTCGAGAGTCAGGCTCATGGCCATGACATCATTGATCTTGAACTGAGGGACAAATTCCCTAATAAGGTGACATTGGGGGACCTCCCAAAATTCAAGGGGGTTGAAGACCCAGATGATCATCTAAGAGCTTTCTCCATCTCTATGGCTCTCAAAGCAAGGACCTGTTTGCTTATGTCTTTCCCTTGACATTGTATGCACATCCATCCAAATGGTTCATATAAATGAATAAGACCAAGATGAATGATTAGGACTATATCATAGAAGAGTTCAAATACTCAGCTTCTCATTGGCCTTCGTGAGTTGGAGTTAACTAAACGAAGATTTCGTCACCTTCCTTAACAGATGGAGTGAAAAAGCTGCACAAATGACTAATATGCCATCTCAAGAGCATCAAGTTTGACTGGTGATCCGTTACTTGCAGCCCAAGTATGGGGATGATATTAAATTCCAACCCATAGACTCTTTCACGAAGCTCTATAATGTAGGTGTGTTGATTGAGGAAGAGGTACAAGCCAACAAGAACAAGGGTTCCAACAACAACAACTCTTTCAAGAAGAGTAATAACAACCCTTCTAGCTCTAATGTCAATTCCCTAACTACTGAAATAAGAGGTTATCAAGGTCCTCAAAGGACATTCACTCCATTGGGCATGACTATAGAAGAAGCCTTCATTAGGCTTCATGCAAAAGGAGCACTTCAGCCTCTTGGCCCTGCTCCAGACCCTGCTCCTAAGAAATGATCCAGTAAATGGAATCCCAATGCTTACTGCAAGTACCATCAAGAAAAGGGGTATATGACATCACACTGCTGGACTTTGAAGCATGCTCTACATGATATGGTTGAAGGCGGTAGATTGCAATTTCACCTACAGCAAAAGTCAGCAATAGCGGCAACCCCTTGTACTGCATAAATAACGTCGGGCATGGTCATTAAACGCTAGTTTTCTACGTTTACTCGGACAATCCCTCCCTTGGGTCCTTCATTTCCTTTTCTATCGCGTCTATGTCATTTAGATTTTTTATTTTTGATAAGCCTTGTTTCTATTTATTTCTAATTAATAAAAAAAATTGCATTTTTACTTTCATAATCATTGGCCTTCTATCATTTTTTTATGCTTCTAATTCAATGATGAAACTTAAATCACTGATTTAATGAACTTGACTAATTATAATAATGAAAATAGATCTAAAATATAAAAAAACTAAAGATAAAAAAAAGAAAATTGAAAAAATGGTCATACTCTGGATCAAGAGTTATTCCCCTTTTCCCTCCATCATCCATAAACCATCGTTAGCCAAATAATCCATTCAATGTCGAAGTTTCACAAATAGCCTTCAAACCTTTCACTACCCTAAACTAATAGCTTGTGTGCAAGCCTCACAACATAAAAATGCATCAGTGCCAGGTAAAATAAAAAAAAAGTAACAAAGATTAAAGTGCAAAAATAAAGAAGGTAAAAAGCAAAAGAAACTCACATAAAAAAAGATTCAAAAAGAAAAAGCCAAACACAAATAAATAAAAAGTCAAGCTAGAGGGGGCTTGCACACAAGCTCTGTCCCTAATTCAAACCCTTCGATCCAAATTCATAAGCCTCAAGTCTTAAACCTTTCAACCTTTCATCAATCCCAACTCCTTATTCAAAGTATGTCGAAGCCCGCTAATAAGTCGAAAACCCGAAAAGGCGGACTAGGCAAAAATTAGGGCACAAATAATATATAATAAAAAAAAATCAGATCAAGAACTACGAACGGTTTCCCCCACCCACCCTGCCACCCTCCCACCATCCCTAGCAGCCCCCCTCCCCCACATCTCGCAGCCCCTCCCCCCTTTCCCCACCCCCGTCGATTCCCCCCACCCCATTTGATTCCCGTCAATTTCCCCCACCCCGTCGATTTCCCCTCCTTCCCAACGATTTCCCCCATCCGCAACGATTTCCTTCCAATTCCTCTAGTCCCCATCAATTTCCTTCGAATCCCCCTTCCGTCGATTTCCTTCGAATTCCCCCACCCCGTCGATTTTGGTGTGTTGTGGTCTACTATGTGATGTGTGTTGCATGGGATGGGGGCTCTGTTGTGTGCTGCATGTGATGGGGATCATGGTTGGTGGTAACTTGTGTGAAAAGAAAGAAGGGGAAATTGTGTGCGGTGGCTAAGAGGGAGGGGGGAGGGGTTGCGGGGCTGCGAGGGAAGGGGGTTGTGAGGGGGGGGGGCGAAGGGGGCCTATGGGGGTGGGGGAAAGAGCAGGGGCTGCTCTGGTGGTGGGGAGGGGGCTGGGGTGGTGGAGGAGGGTTAGGGTTAGAAGGTTAGGGGCTTAGGGTTAAAGGGGTGAAGTAGGGTTAATGACTAACGAAAACTTAACATCGTTAGTCATTAAGGGAATTTCATGAATTATATTGAAATAGTAAGGGTACCTTGTGCAATTTTTAAAAAGCATGGGTACCCCATAAATTTCGAAAAACCACAAGGGTATGTGGTGAAAAAACCAACCAATTAATTATTTTTATATTAAAGTTACTAACCAGTTATTTCATGATGTAAATCTTTGATATATTCTAATCCTTCCTTCTTTTTATTTATATTTGTATATTATTATATGCTTGCATGGTTGTTTTATGCATTATTTTTATCACCCATATATTATATATGTTAATCAAGACCTAAAGAACCGTTCTAATACCATGTGGGCATTCCAATACCATGTGACCTTACTCTCTACATTTGTAATCGTTACAGTAGGGTGGTGGTGCTTGTGGAATCGTTACAAATGCAGGGAGTGAGGTCACATGGCATTGGAATGCCCATCTGGTACCCCCCCAACATTTGTAACAATATCATGACCACCGCCGCTACTACCTAATGGGCATTCCCTTACCATGTGACCTGACTCTCCACATTGGCCTCTGTTCCCACCACCTCCACCGCTTCTACTAGATGGAAATTCCCTTGCCATATGACTTCACTTTACTAGTGTATAGATTTTTAGGTTTGCATTAGTTGTTGGTCGAATTTCAGGAACGTAAATGTGATTTTAGGCCTATTTCGGCCTTTTCGAGTCATTTAACCCCAAAGTCGCTTTGAGTATGATAATATGAGGTATTATATAACTAGTGTGTAGATTTTTAGGTTTGCATTAGTTGTTTGTTGAGTTTTGAAAATATAAATGTCATTTTAGGCCTTTTTCAGCCCTTTCCCGTCCAATTTGTGCAGGGAGGTGGAGAGGTGCACTGGGAGGTGGGCAGCGACTTGGGGAAGTGTGTGAAGGGGAAGGCATGGTGGGGTGTCTATGTAGGGTGTGGTGAGTAGGGTGTGTTGGGGAGGGATCTATGCAGGGTGTGGTGGGGAGGGGAGGTGGGCAGGGGTGGTGGGGATGAGAGCTGGGCAGGGTGTGTTGGGGAGGGATTTGTGCAGGGTGTGGTGAGGAGGTAAGGTGGGGAGGGGAGGTGGGCAAGTGTGTTCAAGGGAGGGTAGGGATGGGGGTGTGTGAAGGGTGTGGGAGAGTTGTGATGGGGATGGGATGTGGGCAGCGTGTGTTATGGAGGGCTTTGTACAGGGTGTGGTTGGGAGGGGTACGGTGGTGGTTTGTTCACGGTGTGATGGGCAGGGGAGGTGGGCAGGTCTGTTTAGGGAGGGTAGAGTTGGGGGTCTCTATAGGGTGTGGGAAGGGTGTACTAGGGAGGGGAGGTGGGTAGGGTATGGGGAGGGGGGGAAGGGTGGTGCAGGATGTGGTGTGCAGGGGTGGGGAGGTGTGCAGTGGGCACGAGTGGTTGTGGGGAGGTGGGAGTGGGTGTGTGCAGGGTAGGAAGAGGAGCACATACCACCTCTGCCTACCTTGCACACACCCACACCCACCTCCCCACACCCACCCCACACTTCCCCACCCATGCACACCCCTGCCCACCCACATGCCCCTGCCCACCACACCCCACCCCACACCCCTGCCCCACACCCACCTCCATACCCACTCCCCACCCCTACACACGCCTCCCAAACCCCCTACACACACCTTCCCCCACCCTTGCACGCCCCTCCCCCACCCCTGCCAACCCTCCCTTTCCTCCTGCAACCCCCTCTCCACCCCTGCACACCCCTCCCCAACCCCCTACACAATCCTCCCCTACCTTGGCACACCCCACCCCACCTTGCATACCCCTCGCCTAACTCTCCCGACCTCTGCGCACCTCTCTACCCCGCACACCTCTACCCACCTACCCCGACCCCCCGTCAACCCCTCCCCAACCCCTGCAAAGTTGCCTATTTTGGCCTTTTCGCATATAATTATTATATTTCTAGTCCTTTAATCCCAAATTTTTTTGATCATGGTAATATAAGGTATAATATAACTAATATGTAGATTTTTAGGCTTGCATCTGTTGTTCGTCGAATTTCGAGAACGTAAATGTGATTTTAGGAATCATTTTGGCCGATTCGCGTTCAATTTGTACTTCTCGACTCATTTAACTCCGAACTATTTTTTAACATGATAATATGAGGTATAACATAACTAGTGTGTAGATTATTAAGCTTGCATTTGCTGTTGGTCGAATTTCGGGAACGTAAATGTGATTTTAGGTTTATTTTCGCCGATTCACATCCAATTTGTACTTCTCGAGTCATTTAACCCCAAATTATTTTTGAACATGATAATATGATGTATAATATAACTATTGTGTAGATTTTTAGGCTTACATTAGTTAGTGGTCGAATTTCGGGAATGTAAATGTGATTTTAGGTCTAATTTAGCCTTTTCGCGTCCAAGTATTATATTTTGAGTCATTTAACTCCAATTTTTTGTATGAATATGACTATATAAGGTATAATATAACTAGTGTGTAGATTTTTAACCTTCAATTTATTGGTGGTTGAATTTCGGGAAGGTAGATGTAATTTTTGGAATTATTAACTCTGGTAAATTTGAATTCTTATAGTATGTTTTATTCCTTGGTTGTTTTGAAAGGTTTATATGAATAGAAGTTTGAAGCGCTTCACCATGAAGGTATTAAATGAATCTCGGGATAAGTTGGCGACTTACCTTTGTGACGATTGCTAAATTATGAACATTTTGGCAGGATTTTGTGATATTATTTTCTTAATAATAATAATATGTACACTTTATCTCAATCCTATGTACACTTTATACATTATTTAAATATATTTTTTAAGTTATTTACAATTCATTTTTTAATGCATTTCGGTTATTTTTTTTTAGAAGGGAGGTGTTCGGTGGGGGGAGGGGGCAGCCACGGTAGGTGCTGGGTTGGACTAGGAGGTAGGCAGAGGGTGGGGAGGTGGGTGGTCTATGTGCGGGCAGGAGTTATGGGAGGTGGGAAGAGGGGGTGTGGGAGATGGTTTGTAGGTGGGCAGGTGGGTGGTCTGTGTGCGAGCAGGGGTGTGGGGAGGTGAGCAGGTGGGTCGGAATGGGGTGTGGGAAGGTGGGAAGGTGGTGTTGGCTGGGGGGGTCATGTGGTAGAAGGGGGTGAAGGGGGTGTGGGCTAGGGGTGCTGGGGAAGCAGGGCGTGGCCTGTGGGTAATGTTTTTTTAAAAAAAAAAAAATTAAAAGGGTTGCGGTTTTGGGCATAAACTGCAACCCTTCTATATTTGAAGGGTTGTGGTTTATGAACAAACGCAACCCTTTTGATAATAAACAATTGTGTTTTTTTATGAAACCGCAACCCTTCTAAAAGTGAAGGGCTGTCATTTTAATTTCCCCCCTTAACCACAACCCTTCAAGTAGTGAAGGGTTGCGGTCAAAAACCGCAACCCTTCCTTTTGGATGAAGGGTTGCTGGCCAAATACACAGTCCTCCGGGATGTTTTGACCGCAACCCTTACATATTTTTTCACTAGTGGTACTCAATAATGTCCGATGATTTAATCCTGTTTGCTTGCATAGTCCAGTCCATTCCATATCTGAATTTGCATATAGTTAGGCCCATGTCTACATTTGTATATGGTTAGGCCTACGTCTCCATCATGGTCAAGCCCATACTAGTCCAAAAACCATATACCCATTTCTAATCGTTTCCTATTTCCATTTCAATTTTCATTCTTCCATTTCCCATTTCAATTTCCCATTTCCATTTCTCATTTCGATAACATTACTTCTTAATATTTACGAGGTTTATTCGATTTTTGTTTAGGACAGGTCTTGACATTATAACTTAGGCACGTCCAATACAGAGGCAACAAGGTCAACCTATTCCCAGACTCGTAAAAAGAATTCTAACCTTTCAGATGAATCCTCCGAGACTTCTGAATCAACAACTTAGTGTTGTCATGGCTCGTATTCAACTGATGAACTGTCGTCTTGAGGAAAAAGGCAAAAAAATCAAGGCATTGAGACACAAATTGACAACTGAAGAAAGTGAAAAGGAAGACACTCCACCACCGCCACCTCCAATCATGTCCAAGATAAATTTGAGGTTCGAATAACTCGAGCAATTAATCTATTTAATTCCCACACTCGAGGGTCAGGCTCATGACCAAGAAACCTTTAATCCTGAACTAAGGGAAAATATTTCTAAAAAGGTAGCATTAGGTGAACTCCAAAAACTTCAAGGGGGTCGAATACCCAGATGTTCATTTGAGAGCCTTTTCCATCACAATGGCTCTCAAGGGCATGAGCAAGGACCTATTTGCTTATGTCATTCCCTTGATCTTGGATGTACATACATCTAAGTGGTTCAGATCACTAAATAAGACTAAGCTGAATGACTTGGTCTACATTAAAGAAGAGTTCTCAAACAATACATATATAATACTCAGCTTTCCATGGGTCTGCATGAGTTGGAGTTAACTAAATAAAACTCCAATGAAGACTTCGTCACCTTCCTTAACAGACGGAGGGGAAAAGGCCGCACAAATGACTAATATGCCAACTGAAGAGGACCAAGTCCGACTGGTGATCCGTAACTTGCAGCCCATGTATGGGGATCTTATCAAATTCCAACAAATAGAGTGTTTAATTTTAGGAAACTCTAAAAGGTAAGCCTATTGATCGAAGAGGAGGTACAAACCTCAATATGTAAGGGTTAAAATAACAAATCCTCTTTCAAGAATAGTAATAACAACCCTTCCAACTCCAAAGGCAATGATGTCAACGCTCTAGCTACTGAGAAGGGAGGTTATCCCAAGGGCGTGACATTATAAGAAACTTTCATAGGCTTTATCAAAGAGGAGCAATACAGCCTATTGGTGCTACTCTAGACCCTGGTCCTACTCCATACCCTGCACTTGAGAATAGGCACAGAAAGTAGAACCCTAATGCTTACTGCAAATACCATCAAGGAAATAGACATCCAACATCTGCATGTTGGGCCTTGAAGAATGCTCTACATGATATGGTTGATAATAGCAGACTTCCAATTCCGCCTGTAGCAATAGTTAACAACAACAGCAACCCCTTGGGCATCGTCTCAATGGTGCAGAGGGATTAGTCATTTAGCGCTAGTTTTCTAGGCTGAGTTTGAGAGTCCTCGCCTAGCTCTTTTATTTTCTTTCTTGTCGAGTCTATGTCATATAGGACTTTGTTTTAATAAGCCTTGCTCAATATATTTTTAATCAAAGGAAGTGCATTTTCATTTTCATTTTCATTGTCCTTTCATCATTTTATTTATGCTTCTAATTCAATGATGAACCTCAAATTACCTAAGTAACTTTGATTAATCAAAATAAAAAAAAAACTAAGAAAAAACTGGATATAGTTTGGATTAATAGTTATTCCCCTCTTTCCTGTATTCTTCCAAAAGCCATCATCCATATATATCCCCTCAAAATGAAAGCTCCAAGCCTTCTAATACCCTAAATCATCAATAACTTATGTGCAAGCCTTACTAGAAAAAAAAAATCAATGCCAGGCAAAAAAAAAACAAAAAAAGTAAAAAAAATTATAGTGCAAGAAAAAAAAACAAAAGCAAAAACAAAAGAAAACACATAAAACAAATGCAAAACCAAAAAAAAAAAAAAAACCAAAGGCAAATAAATAAAAATTCAAGTTAGGAGGTTGCATACAAGTTCTATCCCACATTCAAAACCTTTAATCAATGAAATCCTTAAAGCCTATATAACCCAAATACATGATCGTTACCTTATTCCAACCGATTAAACCTCCATCAAAACTTCAGACCTATAACCTTTAAAGCCTTTGGTCAACCCTAACTTTTTTTTCAAGGTGTGTTCAAACCCGCTAGGTTGAAAACCCGTCGAACTACGAAAAAAACAAAAGAGGAATCAAATCTAGAACTATGAATGTTCTGATTCTGCAAGATAAGTAGGAATCCTCACCTCGAGGTCCGACCGCTTTGATAAAATAAAATAAATTAAGGTATTATGATTTGACTTTTTACTATTCAGGAGCATACTCTTTCTAGATCCTGACACAAGCTCGAGCAGAACGTAGCCTCGTCAATGCCTTTTCCCACCTACATCTATATTTGAGTCACAAAATCTAAACCTTTTTATTTTTCAATCTGATATCTCTTTGCCTCTGAAGGACTCTCCGACAATTTCATGATTGATGGCGATATCTGGCTTTGCATGTATCAACTCTCAAAAGAAAATCACCCAGTGAAGAATTCTGAATAATGCTCAAGACAAGATCAAGTGTGTTCCAAGATAGGCTCGCAACACCTAATTCAAGACTAGATGACCCAAATTGGGGGCTTCCTATATATGTGGTGGTTCCTCCGAATCAAGTCAAACTCCCGAAAAGATGTAATATGTGGACCTCATTTATGGACCCCAGTTATTTACTAAAGACGGTTTTCAAAAATCATCCAATTTGTTTCCGATTATTCTACATATCCAGATCTCCTATCCTTGCAAATTCTTAACATTGCATTGCGTTACATACATCCTAGTCTTGCACAACCCCGACCTTGCATGACGTGTCATCTTGCTAAGCTTTGGATAACCTTAATCCTTGGTTTGCATCTCATGTATCCTTAGAGAGTCTAAGTTTGCTTCTTTGCATCATTATTTGCCTTATCTGAGTTGTTTGCACCTATCTGCTATTATCTTCTTCTATAGGTAATCAGATTGCTTGTAGTTATTGCCCTGCATACTAACTTTGTTTTGTAGAGACCAGGGTATATAAATCAGTTCTACACTGCAAAGTCTTTAGAATCGTCCTCCGTCCCGACACTATAAATTTTGACTTCCAGTTTCCTGAACCTCAATCAAAGTGGGGGCTTCTGTAGGCATATAATCATGTCTCCCCATTTAAGCATCCAATGATGAAACATACAGCAGGCTTAATTAATCCGACCCAAGGAAAAAGCAGTCTAAAAAGCCATCCCAAAACTATTTTTGACGTGTTTAAATATATTTTAATCCTGTTTTAAAGCCCAATTAATTTTTGATACTTAATTGTATTTTGACCCCATAAATAAAGTTTTGAGCTCAATCCTTTGAAGATGCCCAATAAATAATTATTCATGGTAATTAATTATTTTATTTGAAGTAAAACAAATCTTTTTTAAAATATATTTTCATAATTAAAATCGAATTTTATCTCGTAAAATCAGATATCCGTATTTAAAAGATAAAAGAAAGTCGCTAAAATGCATTTTATAAAAACGTTGTCTGATCTTGTTAGGCACAAGTTGGTGTGCTAGGCGCACTAAGCGTGTCAAGCGCACATTACCAACTGTCTCAGACACACCAAATCTGCACCTGACACGTGGCATTGTGCTTCTCACAGAGTCTTGCACCAGGCGCACTCCTCCCTGTCACGTGTAGGCTTCTTTTCTATCTTTTTTAGTATTTTCCTATAATAAAAGTAGTAAGCAAGGGTTCAACATCCACGATTAACTAGTAAAATAAAGACGATCTTGATTGACATCAATGAAGGAAAAGTAATGGGAACAGGATAAACACCACAATCACAAATTACATCCATATGTCAAGCAACATTAAGCTCTTTATCTCCTTTTTGCTCCCCTTTAATCTTGTAGGTTCCTGAAATTCCTACAGATCACAAAGATCAAATTTGATAAGAAAAGTCACATTTAGAAACGGAAATAATAACTTATTTGAACAAGAATATTATTAAGTAGAACAAATATTGAAGAAAGAGAAAAGACAACAACATAAGAGGTGAAATTGGAGAAAGAGATCCTAAAAAGAAAGACATAAGAGAATATTGCCCTAAAGTAATCTTTAGAATGAGATAAATCTCATTCTATCACTCTCCCTAGCAAGTAGAGGAAAACCAATAAATCAAAGTTTCACTAATAGGTCTCTAAAACAAATATTAGTGAGCCCCACACGTGCGTGCATAATAATGAGAATACATAATAATGATTCCAATCCCCACACACACACATACAAACTTTCTCAACAATTCTAAATCGAAATCTAAGAGTTTTTGTAATATTTTTGTATATTTGATGAGCATACATAATAATGATTCCAATCCTTGTTGGATTCACTGTTTTAAGGATGATAAATAATGTTATGAGTCTAGGAATTAATTGTTTTACTTAAGATTAATTAATAGACTTGGATAATTCTTATTTTTTGCATATAAATTAGTTTATATTCTTTTATAATTAATTTATTTAATTGTAGCTTGTGGAGAAATGGTTTTGAATTTAACCTAGTCATGTTATTTAAATCAATTATTACATGTGTTCGAATGTTATATGTTATAAATTACTTTGAATTAACCTAATAACATGGAATATTATTTTGAATAAAAATGAATTCCATGATATTAGTTGGAGTATTTTTTTGTTGTTGTTCTACAGGTTGAATGATTTAAATCGTTGAAGTAACGCAATAACGAATCGGGATATAAAGAAGGAAACTGAATTCAAGATATTGTTCCTGGATTATAGGAAGACTGGAAACTTATGGGCCAGCCAATTCCTAAAATCTAGCACTAGGGGAAAAAAAAGGAAGGGTTGCGCAGGAAGGGCTGCGCTTTTCTTCAAAAGCGCAGCCCTACATAGCAGAAGGGCTGCACTTTTGAAGCAAAGCGCAGCCCTTCACTTAGTAGGGCTGCGCTTTTTAAGTGAAGGGCTGCGCTTTTCTTCAAAAGCGCAGCCCTTATGCTATGTAGGGTTGCGCTTTTGAAGAAAAGCGCAGCCCTTCCTGCGCAACCCTTCCTTTTTTTCCCCTAGTGCTAGATTTTAGGAACTGACTGGCCCATCAGTTTCCAGTCTTCCTATAATCCAGGAACAGTATCTTGAATTCAGTTTCCTTCTTTATATCCCGGTTCGTTATTGCGTTACTTCAACGATTTAAATCATTCAACCTGTAGAACAACAACAAAAAAATACTCCAACTAATATCATGGAATTCATTTTTATTCAAAATAAAAAGGAAGGGTTGCCCTTCTTAAAAAAATTTGAAATAAAAAACTCGCGCGCTTTAAATATTAAGCGGGCTTCGTCAAATATATTATCCCTCGTTCTCTCTCCTCTCTCACGTCCCTCCTCCCTTTCCTCCTTCTCTCACGTCCCTCCTCCCTTTCCTCCTCCTCTCTTCTCTCTCAAAAACTCCCCGAAAAGTTGCGACAAAAGCATGAAATGATTTGCACGAATCATGCCGACGGAGTCCGATTACCTATTGTGATACCTTTTCGGAAGCGGAACGGGCCAACGAGTCAAACTCACCGCTAAGTCGTGACGTTTAGGCTTTTTAAGCCATCCGAGTTCGTTTAAGGCACCAAATAGGCATTTTAAGTTTTTCCGATTTTTTTTTCTTAATTATGTATTAGGGTTTTGTTTTATGTATTTAAATATTATTAGGTTAATGTTTGGAGGTAGTTCTTGTATTTTCAGATCTATAATTTCTTAATCTTTGTTTTGATTAATGTTCTTGTATTTTCAGATCTATAATTTCTTCTCTTCTGTATATTAGTTTTTGTTCCTTTTCATTTCGTTCTTTTTTTTTTGTTTTGGGTTTAGTTGCCTTGTAGATCTATAATTTCTTCTCTTATGTATATTTGGGTTTAGTTGCATTGTAGATCTGTAATTTCTTCTCTTCTGTAATTTCTTCTCTTCTGGATTTGGATGGTTTACTTTAAAGTTTAATGCAAATGTTAAAATTCAGAAAATGTGAGATTAATAGTAAGAAAATGTCGAAAAAACTTTTTTTTTTTTTTTGGTAGGAAGGGCTGCGCTTTTACCTAAAAAGCGCAGCCCTTCCTTGTGAAGGGCTGCGCTTATCTAGCGCAGCCCTACTTAAAAAGTGAAGGGCTGCTATTGAAAGGGTTGCTGTCAAAAAGTGCAGCCCTACAGGCCTTTTTCAGCGCAACCCTTCTTCATTTTTCCACTAGTGTAGGAGATCTAACTAACTACCAAACAATCTGCCTCAACAACTAGCTCCACATTGTTTTTATCGAGTAATGGTTGAATGTACATGGAATTAGTGGGAGAGCTTCATTTATAATAAGTTGTAATAACTATTATAAATAAAAGGGTAAGGTTTCTTCCTAAAGAAGTGTGGAAGAGAACCTTGTTAAAAGTAACTTCTTGTGTTCTCCTTTACTATCTATTATCTTTATTAGCTTTCAAGTTTTTATTATCCGCAAAAAGTTTAAAAATCTCAACAATTACAATTCAACCCCCCCCCCCCTCCTCTTGTAGTTGATCTAATGTTTATACTAAACTAACAACTGCTATCATAGACGAAGTTTATGCTCACCCATGTTCAATGGCAAGCATTATCCATATTGGAAGAATCGTATCGAAATCTTCATTAAGGCTGAAAATTATCAAGTACGGAGAGTCATTGAAATAGGTGACTTTGAAGTTACTGAGAAGAATGAAAAAGGCGAGTCGGTTCCTAAACCTCTCTCAAAATATGATGAAGATGACTTCGACAAAATGGAGATGAACAACCTAGCCAAGAAGATTCTCCACTGTGGACTTGGTCCCCACGAACACAACAGAAACATGGGATGTAAGACTGTCAATCAAATATGGGAACTTCTCCAAGTGACACACGAAGGAATAAGCGAAGTCGAATGATCAAATATAGACATGCTCATGCACAAATATGAGTTGTTCCAGATGAAACCTAAAGAGTCAGTTCATGATATACTCACAAGATTCTCCAACATTATCAATGAACTTGACTCTCTAGGAAAGTCTATCACTCCAGAGGAACAGGTTCGAAAGGTTCTAAGGAGTCTTCCACAAGTTGTCAAATGGATAGCCAAAGTAAGAGTTAAGCATATATGAAGGGACTAAAGTTTGCTTTTTTTCACCTTTAAGGGACTATTCTTTTTTTCTTCACCTTTTAGGACTTGTGATTAGTTTTCCGGCAACTTAACTACTATATAACCCACCTAAGCATTTGAAGTACAGTAAAAAAAAGAAAAATAAATTGCAAGTCAAAAACAACAGTTTGAAGCAGAGAGCTTGATGTAAGGTCATTATAAAAGCTCTTTAAACATAAACAGAGTTTATAACATCTCTCTTTCAACAAAAAGTTCTTCTACTCAAGCTCTACTTATTTCAAATTATCTTTTTCCATCTTCTATCTTCCATCCTGTTTAATTTAAATAAAAAAATGTGGTTAAGTTGCACACCATGATAACGAACAAGTATTAAAACATGAAGTGGAGGAGTTGAAACATGAATTGAAGCATAAGTTGAAGAAATGCATATTTTTCTTATCATTAGTAATTCTAATATCAATTTTTGTTTTCATGTTCAAGTAATTAGAATATTACTAATTATGCTAGGATTATACTTACTTACCTTGCCTTAGTCAATATAGAACAATTGTGTTTGTCTCTTGTATAATTAACCCATTTGATCCAATTGTGTTGAGTTTGATGCTTTGGTTGACTGACTCCCAACGATATTGATGAACTGTGCAGTAGAAAAATCACGTTGAAAAGCTTGTATTACTAATGATTTGCAATTAAACAATTATGTGAACATTTTCTTAATGAAATCTAACCTCTGCTTGCCACTGAAAACCACTTGGATAAGTGTACACTCCAACACCTTTGTTGTGTGGAGCAATTGAGCATTGAGTTTGTTGTGTTGAAGGCTTCACTAGTGTTGTTGAGACACAATTCTTTTGCTTCTTTTTCTTCCTGGGTGTTGTTATTGGTTTCTTGAGAACTTTTATGCAACCTGGTTGCTTTGACGGGGCAACACATTTTCTTTTGTTGTGCCCCACCTCCCCACAATTGCTGCATTTGTTTATTTGACCTTTCCTTGACAGCTTACAACCATCAACCTCCCCTAGAGATGGCTTTCTCTTTACAGTGGGTCTATTGTGGATTTTCTAAAATGAAGGTGCTTCAATTGGTGGGTAACATGAAGCTTTTAGGTAATATTGCTTACTAAAATAGGCTGATACGTAATGCTCAGGAAGTTCATGTGCCTTCCATATTGCAGCAACACCATGGTGGCAAGGCACACCACTAATTTGCCATGCATTACAACTACATGTTTTGTCCAGCAAATTCACCACATACCTAGTCTGTGTTGCTCCTTCTCTCACACCATATGAAAAGTGGCCATCCCAGAATGCACCCCAACCCCTAGCATCTAACTTATATTTTTCTAACTTAGCTTGAATTCTAGGATAAATTTCAATGTCTTTCTTCAATATATAATCTCTCTTAACATGTAATCTCTCCATTAAACCTTCTCTAATGTCCTCTAGCATTGTAATTATTGGTTTGTGCCTTGATGACAAAATATAAGCATTAAACACTTCATTCATATTATTATCTATACTATCACAATGGGGTATGGTTGTGAAGAAAGCCCTTACCCATTTCCTGTGGTTTCTCTTCCTCAAATCCTTCTCTGTTGAGATTGATATGTTTGCAAAGAGCTTCATGTTTGCCTCAAACTCATTTTCAGTAGTGCTTTTTGCAACCTTCCAAAAGGCCCTTCTGTATTGTAAACCACCTCCAAATACTTGCCTAAAATTGCAATAAACGTGTCTTGCACAACATCTTGTTTCTGCCCTTGGCCAAATGAGTGACACTGCCTTCAAAAGCCTTTTTGCTGATCAGACATGATTGTATATCCCCGCCCATCAGATGTGCCAAGGCCATCAGCTAAAAGTTGAAAGAACCAACTCCAAGTATCAGTATCCTCAACTTCCACACAAGCCCATGCTATTGGGAACATCTGATTGTTTCCATCCCTTCCAACAGCTACTAGTAGTTGGTCACCAAATGGCCCTTTTAGAAAACATCCATCTATGCCAAAGAAAGGTCGACAACCGCTAAAAATCCCCTCTTAAGTGCATCAAAACACAAGTATAGTCTTTGAAACACACCACCATTCATGCTGAATTTGATTGTGTTATTTGGATTAGACCTTTTGATCTCTGCAGCATATCTGTGAAGCAGACCATATTGCTCCTTATACTCACCAAGTATTAAATTTTGAGCTTGTCTCCTTGCCTTGAGAGCTAGCCACAATGATGCTTTGATTCCCCATACAGACCATATAGTTTCTACTATTTCTTGACATTTCATATACGGATTCACTTTGAATTTAGAGTGGTATGTGCTTGCTATCCAAGATGCTCTGATCTTTTTAACTCTTGATAGCCTTCTGCAAATATGTTGAGGCACAAGAGTCTTTACAACTAGATGACCTTTGCCTTTAACAAGAGAAATCCATATGTAGAATGGACACTTTTTTCCTGCACACTTTGCCCCAAGTCTCTTTGCATCATTCTTGGTGTAGTCCACATCCCTTCCAATTGAGAGACAATAATTTGTCATTGTTTTTCTGAATTCATTTGCATCTTCAAATTGTTGGCCCAAAAAAAAGGGCATTCTTTTTGTATCAAGCCAACAATTAAGCCCTTAGCATGACCCCTTTTATGTGATTTTTTGTTATTGTAGTTGGCCAGCAAATGCCCACAATCATCCTCATCCTCTGATGTAGGAGGACTTTCAAAGTCAGAAGAGTCATCCTCATAGTCACTCCCCAAATTATCAATTGATTTTCCCTTCCTTTCTACTAACCTGTTCAAACTTTCTAACTCTTCTTGGTATGCTATCTCTTCTTTTCTCACATTTTGTTCTCTCCCTAGCCTCTCTGACTTCATCATCTTCATTATCAGAACCATCCTCATCGTAGTCTATGACATCATTTACCTCAATCCCATATCTAACACCTCCCCTTCTTGATCACTATCTTCTAGTTCTACATCATTACTTTCTTGCTCCACAGTCAAGTCTTGAATTTCATCTCCAGCAGAAAGAATTTCAACGTCCCTTTCTAACATACAACTAACCTCGCCAAAGGATACATGCTTGTATTTAAGAATGTTTTCCTCATGCTCATGTTCCGTGAAAGCATCTAACATCCTACAGTTGGTTAAGCAACTCAAGAAATTCCCAAATGTATCATCATCATAACCTACCATCCTAACTCGACAATCGAGATTATTTAGAGGGTCACAATAATGGAGCATCACGATGTCATTATAACCCAAGAATCAATCATAGCTTTCAAATACAAAGGATCAAAGTCAGAAGGAAGATCATTAACGACCTTTACAAAGCCACCTTTATATATCAATCCAAACTTATCTGTCCACTTTCCCCCATGGTGTAATATTATACTCATGGGAATATCCATATCTGCAAGCAAATTAGTGGTGAGGATATCACAATAAGGAAATTGTGCAAAATAGAATTCAAAATATATAAAATTAAGTGCATCAACATGAATATAAACTCACTTACATACATAATCAAATATAAGTACATAATTTGAAAGATAACAAAAAGAATATAAGACCTTCAAATACAAACCTACAGTTTAAAATCTTATTTATAACAATATTGGCTACTTATTAATAACAAAAAGAATACAAGACCTTCAAACACAAACCTACAGGCGATGATCCATGACATGAGTTTTGCAAGATGGTAAGAAAGATATGCATTTACTCAAGCGATGGAGTGAAGAAAATGAGTTGCAATAAAAGACTATCTTCATGATCAATTGATGAAGGCACAGTTTTAAGCTTAATTTAAAAGACCATCTTCACCCTGATTATGCTTTGACAATTCGGTGAGTGGAGAACCTTAATTTAAACGTGTTTATTGTCTAAAATAAACAATATTGGCTCCTTGCTCTTTTATTTTACATCAATAATCGCATGATCAAACCCTAATATTCATCCCCAAATTAACAACAATGCATAATTAACATCCAAATCCCAAAGCGAACAACAATATATACAACATAAAAAAAACACAAATTTGGACTAAAATATGTGAAAATTTCAAAATTTCAGTTCAACATAGAACAATAAACCGCAAGTTTTACCCATAGAAGAAATCAATTGAATTTCATGAAAAATAACAACTTAAAGATGAAACAAAACCATACCTTAATTAGATGCAAAAAAAAAAAAAATCGAAGCATTGATGGAGCTTTTAAGCTTTGACAGTTAGCTTGCTCTGACAATGTCGCTTGAGAGTTGAGAGTATAACAGAGGAATAGGAAAGAGGTAGATTGGAACGCGGGAATGAAATCAAGGAGAAGGAAAAAAAATAAAGCGTCGTCATTTTGGTATTTGGGAGCAGGATAATAGTTACATGGGCCCCACATATTAACCCTAGTTATATTTTACTCATAAAGTTTAGCTCATGTCCTAAAAGGTGAAGAAAAAAAGAATAGTCCCTTAAAGGTGAAAAGAAAAAACAAACTTCAGTCCCTTAATATATGCTTAACTCGCCAAAATAACAGCTTTGTTAGAGACTAAGAATATCGCTACTTTCAATGTAGAGCAACTGGCAGGTTCCTTGATGACTCATGAGTTGTACCTAGGAACTCATGATGATGATCCTAGCAGGCCTAAAGCTCTGGCTCTCAAGTTTGAGGAACAAGATGATTCAAAAACTGATGATGAGGGAGCTGCATTGATCGTGAAAAAATTTAGGAAGTTCTTTAACAATAACTACAAAGGGAAGAGTGCTAAAAAACCCTCAAAGTTGAGCTGTCATAAATGTGGAAGTCCTGGTCAATTTATTAAGGAGTGTCCACTATGGGAAAACAACGAGGAAAAGGAAAATACAAGGAGAAAGGCAAGGAACTGCAAAAGCCTTTCTCAAAAACTAATATGAGAAGGGCCATGGTTGCAGCCTGGGCGAATCTGACTCCAACGAGGAGCAGGAAAAGCCTGTAGAAGAAACAGCTCATAAAGATCTTATGGCAAAGACAGATGATGAGGAGGAATTGCCAAACACCAAGGTATATTTTAATATTATTGAAGAAGAGTTATCAGAACTTAAAAAGAACTAACTTATTAAATTGCTTTTAGAAACATTAGATGACTACAATGCAATCTGAATTAGAAAAGAGAATATAAAGAATGCCTTGGGAATTACTAAAGAACATTCAAACTGGTTTAAAACTTTAAACTCAAGTATTGAGGAACGGTTCTTTGAAATGTTTGATAAGAAGCGATGTATTCAAGATGCATATGAAAAGGTTAAAAATAAAAACTACTTCTTGAATAGGGAATTGGCAGAATTGAAACTAGTCGTTCCTGAAGGAACCGGTTCCCCTAGAAGTACCAGAACTGATTTCGAAAAGTTGAAATCTGACTATGAATCTATTTTAAATGAAAACCTGATACTTAAAGGAAGATTGGAACCTTCCAGAACCTGACTTCTGGATCCTTTTAGTTGGATACAAAATTATAAAAATGAAGGAAGAAATGGACTATGTTTGAATCATAAGAAGAAAAACAAAAAGAAGAAGTATGTTGATCAACCAAGTCATAGAATATGCTCTTACTGAGGGAACAATGGACACTTAGTATCTGATTGTTCCACCAGGGAAGAACATATTGAAAGAAACACTCGCTTTGTTAAGCAAGTATGAAAGATTAGAAGGAACTCAAGCCCGACAGAGGAACCCTTGTCTGACTGGGTTCCTACCACTGACTAATTATTTTGGGTACAGACTAAAGTGAGGGAGAACAACCTATGGTACCTCGATAGCGGTTGTTCTAAGCACATGACAGGAAACAAAGCTAAATTTCTCTCACTTTCAATCTATGAAGGAGGAATTATAATTTTTGGAGACAATCTTACAGGTAACATAGTAGTCGTAGGTATGGTTGGGAAATCAAAGTCACATTCCATAGGTAATGTATTCTTGGTTGAGGATTTGAAACATAATTTACTTAGTATCTCTCAATTCTGTGACAAGGGGAACAATGTGAAGTTTACTAATGAATGTTGTATAGTTAGTGATGTCGATACAGGTACCAATATACTAGAAGGAACTATGAAGGGAATATGTTGTTGACCTGAACCTGATTCCCAGGGACAATCTGACTTGTCTAAGTGCAATAGAAGACGAACCACTACTTTGTCATAAAAAGGTGTGGTCATGCAAGCATGTCACTGCTTCATAAGCTAAGTGGTAAGGACTTAGTTGTTGGTCTTCTTATAATCAAGGTCCCAAATCATGGAGTTTGTGGAGCATGTGTGAAAGGAAACCAAGTAAGATCCTCGTTCAAAACAAAGAAAATGGTAAGTACAAAAAGTCCACTTGAATTGATTCACATGGACTTATGTGGCCCTGTACGTTTCCAAAGCAGATTACGTAAGAGATATGTATTAGTCATAGTTGATGTTTTTTCAAGATACACTTGGGTTTTTCTTTATAGTAAAGATGAAACTTTTGATAAATTTGTGACCTCTGCTAAGAGAATTCAAAGGCTGAGTGGTTTTAAATTGAAGCACTTAAGATCTTACAATGGTAAGGAGTTTGAAAACTCCAAGTTTGATCATTTTTGCAGCAATGAAGGAGTATATCACAACTTCTCTGCTCTTGGGACCCCATAACAGAATGGTATGGTGGAGAGAAAAAATCAAACTCTAGAGGACATTGCTAGAACAATGCTTATAGCTAGCAATCTTTCAAAGAATGTTGGGGTAGAGGCAGTAAACACAGCTTACTACATCATCAATAGGGTCATGTTGAGACCTATTACCTTGAAAACCCCTTATGAACTTCTCAAAGGAAGAAAACCCAACATCTCTTATTACTTTCGAGTCTTTGAATATGTAGATGTTTTGTACACAACAATGGTAAAGATAACTTACGAAAATTTGAGGCTAGAAGTGATGAAGCTAATTTCATTGGATATGCTAAAAATAGTAAAGCTTATAGAGTGTATAACAAAAGAACAATGTGTGTTGAGGAATGTGTCCATATTATCTTTGATGAAACTAACTCTCTGCAGGAACCATGTTACGATAATGACTTTGAAATTGAATTGACTTGATCTGAAGAGTCAATCAACTTTGATGAGGAACTAACTCTTTCAGGTACTGATAGAAAGCATATTTCTGAAGAGGATATAATTGTTCCTGATCCTGATCCTCGGGGGAACAGGTAAATGAAGGAACTCTTAATGGATGAACACATTAAGAAGAACTGCATCCAGAGAATGATTCAATAGAAGAACCTCAAGCAGAAGGAACAAGAACAAGGAGATTTGAACCAAAGCCTTAGAAGCACCAAAACTCTCATCCACTAGAGTTGATCATAAGTGATATTGAGAAGGGAACTCAGACAAAATCCCAGCTCAAAAACTTTTGTGCATTCCAAGCTTTTCAGCCCATGACAGAACCTCGAGCTCATAATGAAGCCCTACTAGAGTCTAACTGGATAAATGCCATGCAAGAGTAATTGAATGTGTTCCAGAGGAACAAGGTCTGGCATCTTGATGCCAAGCCTAAGAACCAAAAGGTAATTGCGCTGAAATGGGTCTTTAGGAACAAATTAGATGAACATGGAACAGTCATAAGGAACAAAGCGAAACTTGTGGCAAAAGGGAATAATCAACAAGGAGGTATTTCTTTCGATGAAACCTTTGCTCATGTTGCTTGAATAAAAGTTATTAGAATTTTGATTGCATTTGCTGCATTTTTGGGTTTTAGGTTGTACCAAATGGACATCAAATGTGCTTTCTTAAATGGATATTTAATGGAAGACATCTATGTGGAACAACCTCTCGGATTTGAAAATCTAGATCTTCCAAACCAAGTCTATAAGCTAGATAAAGCTCTTTATGGGCTGAAACAAGCTCCCAGATGTTGGTATGAAGGACTTTCAAAATTCTTACTTTCACATGAGTTTATTAGAGGTAAAGTTGATTGGACCCTATTCCTTCGATCTAAAGGAACAGACATTGTAGTAGTACAGATTTATGTTGATGATCAATATAATCTTTGGTGCTACTAATGAACCTCTATGCAAGGAATTTGGTGATCTAATGAGTAGTGAATTTGAAATGAGCATGATGGGAGAATTGCACTTCTTTCTTGGATTGCAAATCAAGCAAACTGAAAGAGGACCAATGATCCATCAACAAAAAATGTAAAGGAGCTATTGAAGAAGTATTAACTGGAACAAGCAAAGACAACAACATTCCTATAGAAACAGGAACAAGGTTGGACGAGGATCCAAGTGCTAAAGTTGTAGATCAGAAAAAATACTAAGGTATGATTAGATCTTTACTTTATCTAACTGCTAGTAGACGTGCCATTTCGTTCAGTGTTGGATTATGTGCTAGATTCTAATAATCAAATCCGAAGGAATCTCATTTGACGGCAGACAAAAGAATTCTTAGGTATTTGAATGGAAGTGATGATATGTGTTTGTTCTATCCTCAAAGTGACATCTTTGACCTAGTTAGCTACTCTGACGCTGATTATGTTGGGGACTTGGTAAATCGCAAAGCACTTCTGGAATTGCTCAGTTCCTAGGAACACGCTTAGTTTCTTTGAGTTTAAAGAAATATAATATTGTCGCACTAAAACAGCTAAAGCTGAGTATGTAGCAGGAGCTGCTTGTTGTTCCCAGGTATTGTGGATCAAACAACAAGTACGTGACTTTGGCATTAAGTGCAAATGTGTTCCTATTTTCAGTGATAACACAAGTGTTATATGTATTTCCAAGGATCCAGTGCATCATTCTAGGGTCAAGCATATTCATATTAGACATCATTTCTTAAATGACTAAGTTGTAAAAGGCTTGGTTAAGGTTGAGTTTTGTCCTACTGAAAATCAAATTGCAGATATCTTGAACAAACCTCTTTCTAGATAAAGATTTGAAAAAATTCGCTTGGAACTAGGGATGATCAGAATAATATGAAAATGTCTTTATAATCAACTCTCTAAGTAATATTCATTACTAAGTGTGTCCTGCAACTTTCATGAATTTTTTTCATACACCTTAGTCAAGGTTAAAGACTCGCATTTGTCTTATAATATTCCCCTTAGTGTCCACACTAGTACTTTGAGTAAATAAAAATGGTACATGTACAACTTAGCTTGAAGTTATCAAATGCATGACTTCAAATATTTTTTCATTCTTTTCCTTTTATCTTCTTTCATAATTTTTGTTTTTTTCTCTTTATTTTTCCGACTTCTTCTCTTCATTCAGACTTCATTCATTGCATTGGTTCAAAGTATTTTCAATGCATGCCCATTTAAATTGAATATTATTAGTCTACGAAAAAGGGAAAGCATCACATTAAATAAACTCCTCTTACACATGCATAAAGCTTCCCTCTTAAAATCCATTTCCATCACATCATTACGCATGCTTACTATTCACTCTAAACCATCAAACCTTACAAAACCTCTCATCTTCTTTCTCTCTCACCAAAAACCCTAATTTCATGGCCCCCAAAAGATCAAGCACCGAGAGCATCAATCTTCCAAGTAAGAAACCGTCTCCTCTAGTAGAATACGAAGAAAGTGACAACGAAACATAGGTCTCCAGCCATGAATCTTAGGCATACAAAGACAGTCATTGGAAATTGAGCATGCTTCTAAGAAAATGTAAGAATAAAATGAGGAACAGGAAGAAGTTGAAAAGACACTTAAAATTCCTGCAAAGAGAGATAAGAAATCAAAAACCTCTAAGTTTTTGATTGGTTTTTGCGTCGATTTGGGATGGTGCAAGAAAGAGAAATGGACCGAATTTCTTCATATTGTAAAATTTCAAAAATTATCACATGTTTTGTGCATAGATGAGGGTTTATATGAGGAAGAAATGACTGAATTCTGTTCTAAGTTTGAAAATTTTGATGGATTGTGCATTAGTGTTGTCGGGGGGGGGGGGACGGGGGATCTAGTTAAGTTTGATGAAAATACTCTGAGTGATTGGTTCAATGTACCTACTGTTGGGTACAAAGAACATATAAAAGGAAAAGCAAAATTAAACGTGGAAGGGGCAACGAATGGTAAAATTCTAAAAGAATTGGTGGCCATCCCTCTGATCTTTCCATGGATAAAAAAGACCTCAACCCATTTCACAAGTTCCACTTTCAATTGGTTTGTTGGTTCTTTGTTCCCTGTACCTCCAAAAGAACCCAAGCCAACCTTCTTAATGTCTCTCTCATGTATTGTCTCGCAAACAAAATTCATATCAACCTTCCTTCATTAATCATAACTCACCTCATCCACTGCATTACACACAAAATTCGAGTTGGCTATGCAAATCTCATTTCCATAATCTTAAGAAAAATTTAAGATCAAACTCCCTTCCCATCCATCCTTTGAACTGGAACCCGAGAATTATTTAACAGAAGATACACTCTCAAGACATAGCTTGAGAGTCCAAGGGGGTGTGATGGGGTATGACGCTGAGGAAGTAAAAGTGAAGGTAGAAAAAGATGTTAAAATTGCTGGAAAGAGAAAGAGAGAAGAGGAACTAGGTTCTAGGGTCAAGCAAACTGTAAGGAAGAGTCAGAGACTGACAGAGCCTAAGAGGAACCAAGACAGTGGCATTATGATTGACTTGGATGAAGACTGACAGAGCCCAAGAGGAACCAGGACAGTGGCATTATGATTGACCTCGATGAGGCTCCGGTTCCTAAAGGAACAACTTCCCAAGCTGTAGATTTTCCTCACCTATCCACTGCTGGTCTCCATAGACTGTTGAAGGAGATTCAAGCTTCCATTGCACTGTTGGGAACAAGGGTGCAAAACTTAGAGGCTCGGATTGATCATCAAGATGTTTAACATGATCAGCTTCTCCAAGCTCGTAACAAGGGAGCATCCAACATCTGCACCAAAATTGATTTTGTTGTTGCCTCCTTTTCAATGCATGAACTTCCCTGATCCCAGTCCCTTTCTATTAAGACTATAATATTTCAGTTTGTTTTGGGCTTGTATAAATTTTTTGAAAAATTGTCTCTCTTTATTTTGCCTGTTCTTGGGGTATCACAAGAAATTCTGTACAATCTGTGATCTTCTTTTATCTACTTCATCCTCTTATCTTTTACTCATTTATGCTTTGTTATGCAAGTTCTTGCTTTTCTTAGCTTATTCTTGGAATGTTTGGATGGCTAATATTATGAGATACCATGTTAGAACTACTTGACTTGATTCAAAGATTGACTCTACTAGTGGTTCACTACTTTGTTTTGATGATGACAAAAGGGGAAAGATTTATATTGGCAAGCTTAGAAAATTTCTGATATCTCTGTCCCTAGTCATAGTTTTAGTCTTAGTCTTAGAGTCTTCTTAGTTTTAGTGTCTTAGAGTCTTCAAATAAATTTCTTATTTCTTTCTTTTCTTTTTCATTATTTTCTTTAACTTTTTTTGCCAATTATTTGTCATCATCAAAAAGGAGAAATATTGTTATATTCACTATTTTTAATGATGACAGATAAAGTTATTGAGTATAGGAAATTAATTGTTTTACTTAGGATTTATATATAGACTTGGATTATTCTTATGTTTTAATCTTTGCATATAAATTAGTTAATATTCTTTTGTGAATAATTTATTTAATTATAACTTGTGGAGAAATGGTTATGAGTTTAACATAGTCAAGTTATTTAAATTAATTATTACATGTGCTCGAAGGTTATATGTTATAAATTGCTTTGAATTAACCTAATAACAAGGAATATTATTTTGAATAAAAATAAATTCCATGATATTATTTAGAGTATTTGTTTGTTGTTGTTCTACACGTTGAATGATCTAAATCGTTGAAGTAACACAATAACAAACCGGACTATAAAGAAAGAAATTAAATTCAAGCTGTTGTTCCTGGATTCTAGGAAAACTGGAAACTGACTGGCTAGTCAGTTCCTAGAATCTAAGAGATCTAACTAACTGCCAAACAATCAGCATCAACAACTAACTCCATGCTGTTTTTATAGGAGTGATGGCTAAATGTACGTGGATTTAGCTTCATGGAGATAACGGCTACATCAACAAATTAATCATGGACCACTTCTAACACCCATGTCTGCGTATTGGAGCAAAAATAGGAGCAACTGAAGTCTTCTATATATATCTCAATCAAAACAAGAATAAACCAACAACTTTCCATATTTACATGTCTTGTATTTAGAAAGTTTATTTCAGTTTTTATGTTCTTCAATGCATCAATTGTTGGATTATCTTCGAGTGTTGGGTGAGTGAGATTTAGAGAACAAAATCTTTGTAATCTGAGTGAGAAAGAGAAAGAGAAAGAGAAAGAGATGACTTTGAGTAAAAGCGAAGTCACGTGCTCAAGGGGAACAAGGTGACTAGAAACAGGTTCCTAGAGGAACAGAGTGAGGAATGATTTATAATGAGTTGTTATAACTACTATAAAAAGGGCAAGGTTTCTTGCTAAAGAAGTGTGGAAGAGAACCTTGCTTGTTAAAAGTATCTTTTTGTGTTCTCCTTTACTATATATTCTCTTTATTAGCTTTCAAGTTTTTATTATCCGCAAAAACTTCAAAAATCTCCACAACTACTGTAGAAGTTTGTGCCTTGAATGAGTTTGTTGAAATGCGTCAAATTGCATCGAAAACAAATCTGGACTACCGCCCGATCGGGTCGGGCGAGGCCGCCCGATCGGGCCCGCAACGAGAGAAGAGCTGGAAGTGAAAAGCAGTATTGCCCGATGCCATCGGGCCTCTTCGCCCGATCGGGCGAAGTACCGAATTACGACTCGGGCGACTTCGCCCGACCGGGCGCGCAACGAAACTGGGGAGGAAGTAAATTACCGCCCGCGCGGGGTTCGCCCGACCCTATCGGGCGGCTGCCCGGTTAACGCGTTTTCGCGTTTTTCTGACGGGATATAAATACTATTGTTTATATTCTAGGGTTTCTTACTACGAAATACTTCTTTTCTCTCTGTAATGTTCTTCTCATATAATAAAATATTCTCCCTCTCTCTGCCGTGGATGTAGCCAAATTGGTGAACCACGTAAATCTGTTGTCTTTTTTATCGTTTTTTGCATTCATAATTTGTTTCTCTCTCACGTCCGTTATAACAAATTGGTATCAAGAGCTTTGGTGATCGATCTGTGTGAGAAAGATGTCTGGGATGAATGTCAAAATTGATAAATTTACTGGGAGGAATATTTTAGTCTGTGGCAAATCAAGATGCGGGCTTTACTGAAGCAACAGGGGTTGTGGGCACCGTTGGCCAAGAAGGCAACGGATTCGGTTACCGCTGAGATGGAAATTCTGGAGGAGAAAGCACATTCAACAATTATGTTGTGTCTGTCTGACGACATAATTACTGAAGTTGCGGAGCAGGACACTGCTGCTGGTCTGTGGTTGCAGTTAGAGAGCTTTGTACATGACGAAATCTCTAACCAACAAGTTGCTTTTGAAGCAACGTCTGTTCAGCCTGCGTATGCAGGAAGGTACGTCTTTAAGAGATCATTTAGATAAATTAAATACCATCTTACTAGATCTGCGAAATATTGATGTTAAAGTAGATGATGAGGATGCTGCTTTAATTCTGTTGGTATCTTTGCCTATGTCATATGAGAATTTTGTGGATTCATTTATTGTTGGTAAAGATAGTCTGTCGTTAGAAGAAGTAAGATCTGCTCTGCATACTAGAGAAGTCGTCACCAGGCTTCTGGGTCTAGTACAGAAATCAGGCATCTGGATTAGTAGTTACTGGAGGGAAGGGACAAAAGAAATCTGGTAAAAAGAAAACGAACTTTAAAAATTCGAATTCTAAGGGTCCTAAAACTACTGATATCTGTAATTACTGTAAGGAGAAGGGGCATTGGAAGAATGAGTGTCCTAAGAAAAAGAAACAGCAGGATAAAAGTGAAGGTTCTGCTGCTTTGGCAGAAACTGGAGGTGATTCTGAGGAAGATTGGCCCTAGTAGTTAATAGCCAGTCACATTGTAGGGATGTGTGGGTTCTTGATTCTGGGGCATCGTATCATATTAGTCCATGCAGGGAGTGGTTTTCAACTTACAAGCAGATAGATGGAGGCAATGTTTCTATGGCTAACAGTGCTGCCTGCAAAGTAGTTGGGATAGGCTCTATAAGGGTGAGGACTCATGATGGTACACTCTGTACCTTGAACGAAGTTAGGCATGTTCCATTAATGACAAAGAATCTGATATCTCTGAGTCTTCTAGATAGTAAGGGGTTCAGTTTTCAAGGTGAAGGTGGAGCTATGAGTGTCTACAAGGGTTCAAAGGTGGTTCTGAAAGGTATTAAAGTTGGTACCTTATATATTCTTCAGGGGTCTACTATGACAGATTCTGCTGCTGTTGCATCATCTGAGATTCACAAGGAGGAGTTGACCAAGTTGTGGCATATGAGACTTGGGCACATGGGTGAAAGAGGGATGCAAATTCTGTCAAAAAGGGATCTTCTATGTGGGCACAAGGTGCAGAGCCTAGAGTTTTGTGAACACTGTGTGTTTGGGAAGCTTCATCGCAGCAAGTTTCCAAAGGCGGTTCATACAACTAAAGGTACACTTGATTATATTCACTCTGATTGTTGGGGACCTTCCCGAGTTGCATCTATTGGAGGTCACAGGTATTTTGTGTCTATGATTGATGATTATTCAAGAATGACTTGGGTGATTATGATGAAGCATAAAAGTGATGCTTTCAAGAATTTCAAACAGTGGAAGGTTTTAGTGGAAAATCAAGTTGAAAGGAAGATCAAAAGGCTGCGAACTGATAATGGTCTGGAGTTCTGTTGGTCTGAGTTCGATGAGTTCTGCAAAAATGAAGGGATTGCTCGCCATCATACTGTTAGAAACACGCCACAACAGAATGGAGTTGCAGAACGCATGAATCAGACACTTCTGGAGAGGGCAAGGTGCATGCTCTCAAATGCTGGGATGGCTAGGAGGTTTTGGGCAGAAGCTGTAAGCACAGCTTGCTATCTGATCAATCGGGGACCCCAACAGGTATTGACTGCAAGACACCTTATGAGGTGTGGTCTGGTAAGCCTGCAGATTACTCTTTGTTGAGAATTTTTGGTTCTACTGTCTATTATCATGTAAATGAGGGAAAATTAGAACCTAGAGCTAAGAAGGGTAGATTTGTTGGTTTTGGGATTGGGGTTAAGGGCTATAGAGTATGGTCACCTTCTGAAAATCGTGTCATACTTAGTAGGAATGTAATATTTGATGAAAATTCCATGCTTAACCCTTCTGTAAAGTCTACTGTGGGTCCTTAGTGGAGATGTTGATAAACAGGTGGAGCTGCAAGTCACTCAGGCTGAGAGTGAATCACAACACCAAGGTGGAGAAGATCAACATGAAGAAGAGCCATCTGAAATTCATCAACCAAGCATAGCACTTGATAGAGCTAGAAGAGTTGGTGTGGGGCCTCCAAAGAGGTATGGTTTTGAAGATATGGTGGCCTATGCACTTCAGGTTGCTGAGGAGGTGGAGGTTGAAAATCATGAGCCATCCACCTATAAGGAAGCTGTTTCTGGAAGTGAGTCTACTTTATGGCTTGCTGCAATGGGAGATGAGATGGAGTCTCTCGATAAAAATCAGACTTGGGAGTTAGTCAAACGTCCTAAGGAAAGGAAGATTGTGACATGCAAATGGGTCTTCAAGAAGAAAGAGGGGTCTTCACCTACTGAGGGGGTTAAGTATAAAGCTCGGGTTGTTGCAAGAGGGTTCACACAAAGGGAAGGGGTAGATTATAATGAGATTTTCTCACCAGTAGTCAGACATACTTCCATCAGGGTGCTACTAGCAATGGTTGCACATCAGGATCTTGAACTTGAGCAACTAGATGTGAAAACAGCTTTCCTACATGGGGAGTTGGAAGAAGAGATTTATATGACACAACCAGATGGGTTCCAAGTTCCGGGAAAAGAAGACTATGTTTGCAGATTGAAGAAGTCCTTGTATGGGCTAAAGCAGTCTCCTAGGCAGTGGTATAAGCGGTTTGACAGCTACATGATTGAGTTGGGCTACAACAGGAGTGAGTATGATTGTTGTGTACCATAACAAGTTGAGTGATGGTTCTTTCATATATCTGGTTCTGTATGTAGATGATATGCTTATAGCTGCTAAGGCTAAGTCTGATATTCAGAGGTTGAAGGGTCTTCTCAGTGCTGAGTTTGAGATGAAAGATTTGGGTGCTGCAAAGAAGATTTTGGGGATGGAGATCTATAGGGAAAGAAGTCAGAAGAAACTTTTCTTTCTCAGAAAGGTTATATTCAGAAGATTCTATCAAGGTTTGGCATGACAACTGCAAAGCCTATAGACACTCCAAGTGCTTCAAATAATCATTTGTCTGTGGCTTTTGCACCCAAAACTGCTGAGGAGAAGGAGTACATGAGTCGGGTTCCTTATGCTAGTGCAGTAGGGAGTTTGATGTACGCTATGGTTTGCACTAGGCCGGATCTTGCACATGCAGTCAGTGTAGTTAGTAGGTTCATGGGTGATCCTGGTAAGGAGCATTGGCAGGCAGTCAAGAGGATTTTTAGGTACCTAAGAGGTACTTCTGATGTTGGTCTCATTTATGGGAATGATACCCAGTGTTTAGTCACTGGTTATTCGGATTCTGATTATGCTGGAGATGTTGACAGTAGGAGGTCAATGACTGGTTATGTATTTACTCTTGGTGGTTCTGTCTGTTAGTTGGAAGGCAACTTTGCAGGCTACAGTTACTTTGTCTACTACTGAAGCAGAGTACATGGCATTGACAGCAGCTGCTAAAGAGGGAATATGGCTAAAGGGACTAGTTAGTGATCTTGGGTTGCATCATGATCAGGCTACTGTTTACTGTGACAGTCTGAGTGCAATATGTTTAGCTAAGGATCAAGTCCATCATGAGAGGACTAAACATATTGATGTGAGATACCATTTCCTAAGGAGTGAGACTAGGATTAAGGTGAAAAAGGTAGGAACTGCTGATAATCCTGCTGACATGTTCACCAAGCCGGTTCCGCAGAGTAAGTTTCAACATTGTTTGGACTTACTCAATGTTCGTGATTGTTAATTGCCCTCCTTGGGCAATTCTGGGGTCCTTAGGGACTAATCTGGTCTGGTTGTCTTTTGGGACAAATCTGGTGTTTGGGAGATTCTAGGCGTTGTGATCAATGCATCTGTTTTTGGGTTATTATGAGAGGATTCAAGTCAAGGTGGAGATTTGTAGAAGTTTGTGCTTGATGAGTTGTTGAAATGCGTCAAATGATCGAAAACAAATCTGGACTACCGCCCGATCGGGTCGGGCGAGGCCGCCCGATCGGGCCCGCAACGAGAGAAGAGCTGGAAGTGAAAAGCAGTCTTGCCCGATGCCATCGGGCCTCTTCGCCCGATCGGGCGAAGTACCGAATTACGACTCGGGCGACTTCGCCCGACCGGGCGCGCAACGAAACTGGGGAGGAAGTAAATTACCGCCCGATCGGGCGGCTGCCCGGTTAACGCGTTTTCGCGTTTTTCTGACGGGATATAAATACTATGTTTATATTCTAGGGTTTCTTACTACGAAATACATTCTTTTCTCTCTGTAATCTGTTATTCTCATATAATAAAATATTCTCCCTCTCTCTGCCGTGGATGTAGCCAAATTGGTGAACCACGTAAATCTGTTGTCTGTTTTTATCGTTTTTTGCATTCATAATTTGTTTCTCTCTCACGTCCGTTATAACAACTACAATTCAATCCCCCTCTTGTAGTGGATCTAATGTTTATACTACACCAACACCCCTCTATATATCGAGGTTGAAATCTTAACCCTATTAAAATTAGCATTTTACAACATCGGATCCGACTAGAATGACAAAACTACTTATTTCTCTAACTAAAACAATCATCTTCTAGGAAAATACGTAATGTTTTAAGAATCCTAACAAAGATAAACTCGGAAAGGAACGAACTACAAAAATCTCATAGTGTCTAGCATAGAGGCTTAGCCTCTTCGCTCTTGTTTGCCTACGAATCTCCCTTGAATATTCCTGAAACGAATGAAGTTTCTGCGGATTCTACTACCATTATGGACTATGGGGTTGCATACCTAACACAAGTTACAATCGAGTTTTAGTTATTTAGTTGTCGAGCCAATTTAGGTTTGCATATTCATATGTCAGATAATTTTAAATAAATTTCAATTGATATTAATCATAGTTCTATTAGATTGCACTCCTTTTTTATTTCAATTTTCAGTTAAGTTGAAACTTAGAAATCTAGCTTACAATTATCTGGGTATGGGGAGGCAATTCAGTTTTGCTTGGTCTAGCTTTGTGCTTTTGTCTATTGATAGTGTCTAGGTGATGGTGGAAGATAGCTACACGGTTTTTTAAGGAGTCTACAAGGCAAAACTCTACTATAGTATAGAAGTACGTTTTAAGTACTTCTCTTTTTCTTTTTACACCTAATTAGAAATTTTACAAATGGCACATTTATGGGCTCTAATATATGGCATTGTCAACCTCAAGTCCATTATTATTGATTATTATCTATACCTATTATACTAACAAAAAAAAGTCAAATTTAATTGTGATTCCAATAATTAATATGAAAACATTGCATTTAGCCTCAAACAATCGCATTCATTATCACTAGTTCACTACAATACAAACCTCACGAGATATTAGTCATTAAAATTAAAGAAAACAAAAAAGATGGAAGCTTTATTTGGTTAAATTCGTCACCAAATAAAAACTTTATACTAACAAACTCTAATCTACATTCATGATTTCATTAATTGTTACTACGCCAATTGGTTGGACGTCAAATGCTATATTTTTACTATACTCCTACTAGTATTGATTAAATGTTGGGAGGTGGCTGCTGCTCTGAAACTGAAGAAATTTTAAAGTTCTGTCTGCTGAGCTTGAGACTGCTGTTGTTTCATGTACCTGCAGGTCATCTCTTTCTCTCTCTTCAGTGCTCTCTTAAATTTTACGCGGTTACGTTGCATGCATTGCTGCATATACTATCCAATCCAACTATAACCTAAGGTACATTATTTTTTACCTTTCATTGCCCTTTTGAATTTTATCTCAAGTTATTTCTGGCCTTTTATTGATTTCATTTTCATACTACTAGAGTAGCTGGGAATGATCGATGCTAAGACCAAGATCGTTTCTTGAAATTCGAGTTTTTTGCCTTTATGTTTGACTTTTAGTTATCATCATCGGCTTTTAACCTTTTTTTTTTATTTTTGAGGGGACATCGGCTTTTAACCTAGTTCTTGTACTAAGAGTATGTTCCTTCTTTTAACCATCCCCCCCTTGCAGTTGTTTACCCTTTTATTTACTTCATGGGTTTTTATTAATAATTGTTACAATTTATTTTAGGGAGAATTTAGGAAATAATTAAGCAATAAATAAGGAATTATTAAAAAAAAGTGTTTGATTTTAGAAATTGTAAAAAGAAAAACATTTAGATAATATAAGAGAGATATATATAAAATAGGTGGGGAGATTTTAGGTGGGTTAATAAATGAGAGGTGAATATATGAGGTATAAAAGAGTAAAAAGTTGAATGATAGCCTAACAGGTACTATATAAGAAAAAGTAAAAGTTCGACAATTAAATAGAAACGACCAGAAAATAAAACTTAACAATTGAAAATATGATTCTATTACTTTAGCAGAAGTGCAAAAAATGAATTTCACATGTTCATCTAGGAGTTAATAGAACCAGACAGACATGGCCACGGACAGGTTCGTAGGGTGGATCGGTTTAATTTAGCTCTGCGTGAACCTGAACTGAACTGGTGAACTGACTTGTCTGGTCCAATTCAGGTTTAGGGTTGAGTCTTCTCAAATCTGAACCGGTTCGGTACCGGTTCATTCCGGTTCAAGGCTTGAGTTGGGCCAATTTGGTATTTTCTCTTTTGCGTAAACGAAAATGCATATTGATTTTTATGTTTTGGTTGTGTATGTACTAACATTTACAATAAATAATAGTTGATACCTTCTATATGCACTAGTGTTTTTTATAACTGAGTCGAGGATAAAATGGTTTTCTGCAGTTTCGCGACTGGTTTGACGGGCGGTTCAGGGTCGCATACGATTTACAGTCCGATTCAAGCCTAATTTTGGTTCACGGTCCGATTCAAGGCGACGGTCGGTTTAGGTTCCTCACTCATCATTTTGAACCACAAGAACCCTTTTTTTATCAGATTACAGGCCGATTCATGCACGGTATCTGGACCTGCTCGATTTTTTTTACGAGTCGGTTTAAGGCTTGGTCCAGTTAAGCCCGCCCAATGGCCGCCTCCAGAACCGGTTGCATTCTCTTGAACACCTTTCCGACCCTTGGGTAGTAATTAGTGATGGCCACTGGTGCGGGCTCGGCGGGCCGGACCGTGGGTCGGAGCGGGCTGGGCTGAGATTTCACGGCCCAGGACCGGACCGTGAAATTCATGGGTTGGGCGGGCTTGTCCGCGGGCTGAAAAGTCTTGGCCCACACCGGTCTGTTACCGGTTTTCACAGTTCGAGAAGCGGTTCTGGCGGTTCGTGGGTCTGGTGGGATGGACCGGGCTGGCGGGCCGGCATGATATATGTTTTTCAAAATTATTTAATCATTGAAATCATTCATCATTGTTATATAAAATCTTTAAAATGAATAAAAATATATACAATTATTAAAATTAATGAATAATTTCATTATTTTAAATTTGACTGAATATAATATATGCAATTTGATTAAAATATATACAATTTGATTAAAATATATACAATTTGGTTCAATAATAAATTGGACTGGGCTGGTCTGGTTCATGGGTTGGGCTGGACCGGTTTCGTGGTCCGGGCTGGGCGGTTTTAGTAGCGGGCTTTAGTGGGTTGGGCTCAAGAAATCTGGCCCACGGTCCACCCTCAAATTTTACGGTTCGAGTTGGGCTGGACCGAGCTTTTTGCGAGCCCGGCCCACACGGCCCACGAGGTGGGCTGGATTGGCCCGCACTATTAGCCATCTCTAGTAGTAATCTAGATAAGTTAGGTTAATTGCATTATTGAAAAATTACGCAAACTTAAATTTCCCATTTTTCTTTTTTTTTTCTTACAAAAACAATGATGAACTAAATATTTCACATAGTATTTATATATATAATTCATATTTTGGCATCATGAGACTTCGTTGAAATATTCAACTTGCTATAATTTGAATTGTTTGGTTAGGTATTTCATCAAATTATGATGTATGATAGTATCTAGTAGTACATTGTAAAATATTTAGGAAAATTGGATTTTAATATTTCAATTAGTAAGCACTCTTCTTAAAAGAGTCCCGCTTATGAGTTGGTATCTTCTCATTATGGCCCTTCACCTTTTTTTGACCGGCATAATAGAGTTTGACACATGTCACACTCTCATTGGTTCGACTATTTTCTCCCTCCTCAACCTCTTTTCCTCCATGACCACCACCCCATGCCAGCCCCCCACAGCCACCCCTGCAGCTCCATCTCACCCCACCCAGCCCCTACAACCTCCAAACCCCCACTGCGCCCCCTGTCCCCCCCCCCCACAACGAACCCCCTACAGTCCCCCTTAGGGGTGTTAATGAGTCAGGGTGGCTCGCAAACTGTTCGAGCTCGGCTCGGTCAAATCTCGGTCAAAGCTCGGCTCGGGAGGGCTCGACTCGAGTTCGAGATCGGCTCGTGACCTTAGCGAGCCGAGCCTGAGCCTAGTAGAGTTCGGCTCGAAAGTTCGCAAACATGTTCGTAAAATGTTTTAAGATAGGCTTTATGTAAAAAGTATTGTCCCACATCGATAGAAAAAGTAAACACCAACTTTGTTTCCCTATATAATCTTATTACCCTTTAAGTTCATTATAATTCTTGTTTGATTTGTCTTATTTTATAATGTTGGACAATCAATAAATATGCAAAGCCTAGAAACTTGGATTAGCATAAAATTAATTCTTTTATTATATATTCTATCAACTTTCTTCTACCCATATTGGGAATATGAGGAATAATGCACAGTGTTTGTGAATTATTTAGTTAAGTTTTATAAGTCCCACATCGGTGAGACAAAAGCAAAATTTTACATCTCCAAATATAAAATGTGCATGATATGGAAAACAATTACACCCATCTCTTCTTGGTGCCCGTTGTAGAGCCTAAGTGGGTTCCTTTGTTGGGATTTTGAAAGTCCCACATTGGGGAGGAAGCAAGAGTAACAAGGGACCTTTTGTATTTATGGGCATGCATAGATAGGAGTACAATGGATGGTTTTTGGGCTTGTCATATTTAATGAAAATTAGCCTAACATCCATAATTATAAAGAGTTTGACAAAACATAATATTGAGCTTATTTAGCTAAGGTTTATAAGTCCCACATCGGTGAGGCAAAACCAAAACTTCATATCTCCAACTATAAAAGGCGCATGATAGAAAAATCTAAAGCACCCATTTTTTTTCTTTTTCTCGCAGCTCACTATAGAGCCTAAGTGAGTTCCTTTGTTGGGATTTTAAAAGTCCCACATCGGGGAGAAAGCAAGAGTAATAAGGGACCTCTTGTATTATATATGGGGTATAGATAGGAGTAGAATGTATGGTTGTTGGGCTTGCATTATTTTATGAAAATTAGCCTGACATCCATACTTATAAAAAGTTTGGCAAAACATTGGGCTATATCTAAAGTCTTGGATAATGTTAAGCTAAATTTTCTTTCAATTTTTAAAATTTTGATTTCACGAGCCGAGCTTCGAGCCGAGCCGAGCTTCGAGCCAAGCCGAGCCTGGTTTTGTTCGTTTCGAGCTCGAGCCGAGCCTAAATTTTTTAGGCTCGACGAGCTTCGAGCCGAGTCGAGCTCGAACTCATTCATTCTCGAGCCGAGCCGAGCCTGGGTATGTTCGGTCTCGGTTCGGCTCGTTAACACCCCTAGTCCCCCTACCCAAACTTTTGTCTTTACCCACCCCCGCCACCCCTCCCCCCATCCTCTCCCTTCGTCTTTTTCCACCCCTCACATCTCCCCTTAACCTTTCGCCCACAAATTGCAATCTCCCACCCCCCTCAATTCCCCCGATCTTTCCCAACACCACCACTGTTAACGATGACGACTACCACCACCACACACAACCACCGCTCGGAGAGAGAGAAATTGCACAACCACCACACAAATACAACGTGATTCAAAAAGTGAGCGAAAAAGGAGGGAGACATGAGGAAGAGAGAGAGATAGGCGGGGACGAAGAGAGAGAGGGTGGTGAGGGCTTGGTGGCTAGGACGAGGCTGGTGGAAGTGATAGGGTCTTAAGAATACCGCTTAAAGGTTGGATTATTAAAATTTAATTTTTCAAACAATTACCATCTAATTTGCTATCTTCCAAGGGAGAAGTTAGCGAAACTGGTACAAGAATTACCATATTTGGCATGTTATAACGGATGTGAGAAAGAACAAATAATGAACACAATTCTAAATCCTCCTTACAACCAGATTTGTCCCTTAAGGACACCAGATTAGCCCCTAAGGACCCCAGACATTCCCCAAAAGGGCAATTAACAACCTCGAGCATTGAGCAATTCAAACAATGTTGAAACTTATTTTAGGGAATCGATTTGCTGAACATATCAGCAGGATTATCAGTTGTACCTACCTTCTTCACCTTAATTCTTGTCTCACTTCTTAGAAAATGATACATAACATCAATGTGTTTCGTTCTCTCATGATTTGATCTTTTGCCAATCATATCGCAGCCAAGCTGTCACAATACACTATCACCTCATCATGATGTAAACCCAAATCATTTACTTACCCCTTTAACCAAATTCCTTCCTTAGCTATTTACGTTAAGCCCATATACTCAACTTCAGTATTAGACAACGTCACTGTAGGCTGCAAAGTAGCTTTCCAACTCACAACAGAACCACCAAGAGTGAACACATAACCAGCCATAGATCTCCTACTTCACATCCCCAGCATAATCAGAATTTGAGAAACCTTTAACTAAACATGTCACATCACCTCCATTAATAAGACCAATATCTGACGTACCTCTAAGATACCGAAAGATCTTCTTGACTGCCTGCTAATGCTCCTTACTAGGATCACCCATGAACCTACTAATAACACACACTGCATGTGCAAGATCCATCCTAGTGCAAACCATGGCATACATCAATATCTTCTCAATGTAGCCTTTTTGTGACAGGGTAATCTTCTTCTGAGACCTCTCCCTATAAATTTCCATACCAAAAATTTTCCGAGCCGCACGCAAATCCTTAATTTCAAATTCTTCACTGAGAAGCTCCTTCAACTTCTGAACATTCGACTTGTTCCTATTTGTTTATCAACATATCATCTACATACAGAACTAAATAGATGAAAGATCCATATAACATCTTCTTATAATACACACATCGTATGAACTCCTGTTGTAGCCTAGCTCCATCATGTAGCTATCAACTCTTTTGTACTACTTCATCGGAGACTTTTTTAGCCGATATAAAGACTTCGTCAACTTGCAAACAGAAGTTTACTTCCCTGGAACCTGGAAACCATCTGACTTAGACATGTATATCTTCTCTTCTAACTCTCCATGAAGAAAAAGGTGTTTTTACATCAAGTTGCTCAAGCTCAAAATGCTGATGTGCAACTATTGTTAGTAGTGCCCTGATAGAAGTATGTCTGACTACATGTAAAAATTGTCTTGCAACTAGTCGAGCCTTATACTTGACCCCCTCTACAGATGTCATCGCCTCCTTATTCTTGAAAACCCATTTACAAGTAAAAATTTTCCTCCCTGGAGGCTTAGGCACAAACTCCCAAGTTTCGTCCTTATGAAGTCATTCCATCTCATCTCCAATTGCAGCAAGCCAATGAGTAGACTCCGTACATGTAACTGACTCCTTGTAGGTAGATGGCGCATACATCCACCTCCTCAGCAACCTATAGCAGAAAATCAAATACAACATTTATGCTAAGTATAACCCTACCCTCACACGGGGAAATAATTCTATAACCTTTCACCCCATCCCCATATCTTACAAACACTTCATTTTTTGGCTCTTGTATCCAACTTACCCTTATTTACATGATAGTATACATTACAACCAAAAACTCGCATATTTGAGTAATCTGCAGGCTTACCTAACCACAACTCATATAGTGTTTTGAGATAGATTCCAGAGTGAAGTTCAAGGTTGATCAGATAACATATTGTACTAACGGCTTCTTCCCAAAACCTTCTAGTCATCCTAGCATTAGAGATCATGCATCGAACTCTGTTCAGAAATATTTGATTCATATGTTCAACTACACCAATTTGTCGTGGTGTATCCCTGACAGTTTGATGCCCGACAATCCCTTCATTCTTACAGAAATTCATTGAGCTCAAACAAACAGAACTCTATACCATTATCAATTTGTAACCTTTTGATCTTCTTCCCAATTTGATTCTCCACCAATGCCTTCCGCTGCTTGAAATTTTTGAAAGCTTCACCTTTTGATTTCATAACAATCAACCAAGTCATTCTTGAAAAATCATCAATAAAAGATACAAAATACCTGTGACCTCCCAAATATTCAAGACAGTGAAAGATCCCAACAATTGGAGCAGATATAATCAAGAGTACCTTTTGTTCTATGAATGCCTTTAGGAAACTTGATGCGATGTATTTTCTCGAAGACACAATGCTCACAAACTCAAAAATTTTGACCTTATGGCCACCCAGGAGATCTGATCTAGAGAGGATTTGCATTCCTCTATCACTCATATGCCCAAGTCCAACGTGCCATAACTTGGTCATAGCCTCCTTTTGAACTTCAGATGAAGCAACATCAGTTGAACCTAAGAGAGTAGAGAACCTTACAAGATATATAAAGTTCCACACTTGACCCCTTCAACACATACTTTGAACCCTTGCAGACATACACAACTCCACCCTCACCTTTGAAGCCCTTACTGTCTAACTGAACAAGTGAAATCAGATTCTTGGTCATTTGTGGAACATGCCTAACATTATTCAAGGTGCAAAATGTACCATCATGTGTCTGGATCTTGATAGTGCATATTTCAACTGTCTTGCAGACTCCACTACTAGTCATTAAAATATTAACTCTGTCTACCCGCTCATAAGTAGTGAACCACTCCCTACGAGAACTCATATGATACAACGCTCCATAATCAAGAACCCACACATCATTACAATGTGTTTGTTCATTAGCAACTAAAGCAAGATCATCCTTATAATTCAAATTTTATGCTACTGACCCAGATTTTTTTTTTCCTGATGTCTTTTCTTAGGATATTCCTTCTTCACCCTTCTCCTTATAGTAATTACGGATATCAATAGGTTTAGGATCGCCTTTGGAATTTTCAGATTTCTTGAAATTCTTTTTCCCATAATTCCCATGTCCCTTACTACTACTGATTACTAATCAAGAAGCTTGATTATCTATACATGTACTACAAGATGCCTTATGAAGCAATTCCCTAGTATGAAGAGAGGATCTAACCTATTATAGGGACACAAAATTTTTACCAACAAGAAAAGCACTGATACGGAATCATTGATTTATGTCGGACGCCAAACCTCCATTTGCATTGCACATGGGTCTGACGCCATGGGTCTCGACGCAAATTTGGTAGACATGATCTGCGTCTGATAAGGACACGACGCATATTGTAGTTTATTTGTGTCGGATAGCAAGCGGAGTCTGACGCACATGACCCTTGACCCCCATCACCACCAGCACTATTTGCGTCACATGTTGGTCAATGTTTGACACAAATCAACAATTTTTTTTTAAATGTCTATTTGCGTCGGACTTTTTGTTACATTCGACGCAAATTGTTAGTTTTTGCTAATAAAAATAAATTTAAGTATCCAAGAATCAAATACAAAGTTCGAATCTATACAAAATCAAACCTATAATTCAAGAACAAAATATCTTAATGAAATACAAGAAATATATCTGAATGAAACACCAAGGGATTGAAAGAAACCAGGATAGAACTACGCTGGTCATAATTCCCAGTCTATAAAAATTACAAGAATGCCTAGATGAAATACAAAAATGCCTAGAATTCGTGTGATAAAATGATGTAGCTAAAAAATATTGAACTAGAATCTATACAAAAATAAAACAAAAATCAGATCTTCTCGTTCTTCTTCGAGTCTCGTCCATAAACTTCTTCAAGAATGAAATTGCATCAACAACAGATTGAAAGCCGAATCTCGAACAGCAGATTCAAAGAAATAATGGACCAACAACGATGTGAACTCCATTCAAACCTAGAGATCGTCGAAGCCCATAAATAAGTCGTGAATTCATCAGCGTTAAAAAATTAAAATTTTGCCACTTATCTGAGTAATTCGTCGGAAATTGTGATATGGGCAATTTTATTGCACTAATTGTTTGTTGAATTCATTTTGAAATTTGCGAAGAGAGGGAGAAAAAGTGATGAAGTGTGTTTTTGAAGTTTAACGAGAAGATAATGGTAGCTCGTGTGGTTGAAGACGAGAGAAAAATAGAGAGGGAGGGAGAGAGGGAAGGAGAGAGAGTGACGGCTGGTAAAGGATTAGGAAATGGTAGGGTTTCTTTTTGATAGGGGGGCTCATGACAATATGCGTCGCACAAACATTGTGGTCCGACGCAAATCGGATCCTAAATAAGGCCCTTATGCGATTTCACTCACATGGATAATAAGGCCCTGGAACCCATTTGCATCGGATGGGCTTTAAGATTCAACACAAATCATTGGATATAGCTAATGCATTGCATTTAACTTACCTTCGATGCAAAATTGGCTTTCATGATTTGCGTTAAGCAGTGACTGAGGTTCGACGCACATGAATCTCAGACCCATTTGCTTTAATTTATTGCGTCGAATATGTGATACATCCAACGCATATAGAGCATGATTTGTGTCAGACACCGTGAATGTCCGACGTAAATGATGCTTCTGTGTCGTTTTATCTGTTGTGCGACACATTTCAAAAAAATGCAAATCAACGTTTTTCTACGAGTGGAGATCGCACAAAGTTCTCATATGACAATGGTAAATAAACAAGTAGAATCAAAACATCATCCTCATCCTCCAGCTTAACATCAATATTACCCAATTCTAACAAAATCAAATTTGAATGATCTAGGTGATCTCTAAGAGGTGTACCTTCATTCATTCGCACACTAAACATACATTGCTTCAAAAGCAACTTGTTGGTTACAACTTTTGTTATATGCAAATTTTTTAATTTCAACCACAGACCACATGTGGTTTCCTCCTCTGCGACTTTAGTGATTATGTCACCAGCAAGATACAATAACATAATCGTTGAATGTGCCTTTTCCTCCAGAACGGTCATCTCAACGGTAACTGAATCCGTTGACTTCTTTGCCAACTGTGCCCACAACCCTTCTTGCTTCAATAAACCCCCATATTGATTTGCCATAGACTAAAACTGTTTCTCCTAGTGAATTAATTGATTTTCACATTCATCCCAAATATTTTTCTCACTCAGATAAAAAATCAAAGTTCTTGATACTAATTTGTTATAACGGGTGTGAGAAACAACAATACACACTGAATACAATAAAGAACACACAGATTTGCGTGGTTTACCAACGATGTGTTGGCTACATCCACATACAGAGAGAGAGAAAAACTTTATTGCTTTTTAGGAATTCCACATTACAGATGTGTAAACCACTAATGACGACTTAAACGAATTAGGCTAAGTTTGTGTAGAACCCGGCCGGTACAAAATCGTCAAACACGCATCGAGAACACCGCCGCCCAGTTGCCTGGGCTAAAACGTCCGTCGGGAAGCGCTTGCCCGGTCGGACGCGTAAGCAAAACTGGCGGAGTATTTCCCGGTCTCCCAAGCCAAGCCGCCTTGGCGGGTAAATCCTCCTGGTTGGGCCTGACTTGCCTGGTTGCCCGGGCGAGCGCTCGAACTCCCTATTTCTTTGTGTCTTCAACTCGATTCATGGCATATTCGCTATATGGCAGGACAGCACGATTAATTTGGTTTTCGTTTCAGTTGAGCAAGCTTTATTCTATGTACTTGCCAAATTTTGTGCTTTATCATCTAACAGTAGTTTGACATGAACTTCTCACATGGCTTGTAGTTGACCTTTTTAATAATTAAAATTCATCCGTATTAGGCTTCAATTCTACTTATGAATGCTAATTCATGCAAGTAGTACGATATAACAACCAGGGGCGGCTTTTAGCATGTTCAACATGTTCCATGGAACAGGGCCCCTTAATTGTGAGGGCCCCAAAATAGAGAAATTTCAAGTAGTGAAAAGAAAATTTTTATCTACTTATTTGGTCTACTTTTTTTCATAATATGATTATGTGAAGTATGAATGAGCTATTACATTATTGAATTCTTCAAATACGAGATCGCACAGGGCCTCTATATAGTTCGAGACGGGCCTGATAACAACACATCTGCCCCATGATCATTAAAGTTTGCTCTAATATTTTGTTTGAGAATGTTCCGAAAATAATTGTCACTTTTTTTTTTTTTATGGAAGGAATCCGATTATGACCAAATTCTAGCCATAAGTTTATTTGATAGAATGTAATAAAGAAAGAAGATGAGAAGGATGCAAAGGATGTAAAGAATATACAAGTTAAACTAATGGTGAATCGATATTCATAATTTTAAGATGGAGTTCGTTCATGTCGAAGTTGTCCAACAAGGAAGAAATACATATACTTTAGAAGTTTGAACTTTGAAATTAAATTAGGGTTGTTTGAGTAGGTTATCCTATATAGTTGTCAATATCATTTCCAAGATTATACAATTTTATCTACTACCAATACTTTGATAAATATTGGGGAAAAAAGAGACAACGGAAAGTGGAGCACAAATTTGCAAGACATCCTTTAGAAAATCACACAAAATACAAGTTAGTAAATAGGTTTGGAAAGTACTCCTACATTAATTTAAACAAGAACAAAAACATACACTTGATGATCAGAATTAAAGAAGGGGAGATAATCAGCCTAATTATCAAAACACTCTTATGCAACAAGGTTTTTTTTTTACCCTAAAAGTCTCAAGTTAACTTGGCTTTAATTTGCCATAATTACTTGCAACAAAAACAGTCAAAGGGAGGAAGGAAACGAATAGCTTATGAAGATGATATATTTTTAAAGTCCATATACCTTTGTTTTACTGACTATTTTTTTGGCGAAGTCAATACCCGAACCCAATTCCCTTGTAATGGTAGCCATTGATAAGTTCCTTCAAATTGAGATAGTTCAATTTTTCAAGTTCCGTTCTACTGTGTAATTCATGCATACACCATTGCAAGGATCACAAAAGGTGCGTTCTTGACTTCTTCCATGGATATGGTACCGTAAATCCCAAAAGTTGTAACACATACACTCCCCTTCTCAAGCTTAGTTTTGGTCGAGTCCTCTACTAATCAAGCTTACTGCAAAAAAAACCAAAAGAAAAGAGCCAATTCTATTGCTGAAAGACGGTTGATGTTAAAACGAATGCAAGGATTCAAATAAATTAACAAAACAAAGAAGACTCTAGTATATATATGGTTCACCAACAATGTGTTAGCTACATTCAACGGACTAAAAATAGAAGATTATTTAAGTTTATCGGCTAGGTTAAGAACACAAAATAAAGATAGTTGTTCTAACAATCCAAGTCTCAGAAGTGCGTGCCAAAATCAAGACATCTCAATAAGAAGACAAAATGATGAAAGGGAGATAAAAGAGACCAAACAATATGCATATTAAGACAACACACTCAAAGATAAGTAAATTCTGTAATATAGGAGTTTGTTATTGGTGAAAGGGCAAAGATAATTCAGTAAGTTTTTTAGCAATCTATTTTTCCCTTTTTTCTGGTTTTTTTTTCTGTTTTGCTTTTTTTGTTACATATTAGGACAATGATGCGAGCAAAAGTGCTCATGCTTATTACAAGATATTGGAATAAATCCCCCCAAAGCAATGGTAACATTTTTGCTTGTGTTTATAGGAATATAATTTCAGAATAATAAAATACCATGATATTTAGTGTTCCGATCATATTTTTTTACTGGTATTATTATATACATAATTTTGCTTTTTCACTAATATATAAGTCTTCTATCACCATGTAATTTTAAATATCCACGATACTATATGTCGAAGAACGTGAAAAAAATTGAAGTTGCAACTAAATAAAATCGAGGAAGTATATTGATGGCAGATAGCCTCAAACAGCCTTTGACAAAATTGACGTGTAACTCATTTTTAAAAAAAACCAATGAAGTATCAAGGGGATGTAATATTCAAACCACAAAATTTCTACCCTAAACTTCCACAATTTCGTGAAATAACATAAGGAAGATTTAAAAAAAACTGGCTTACCATCAGCAAAAGCACGCCGATCCAGTTGTTTGATCAAGCGCTCTCACAAGCTACAGCAGCCTTAATCCTTTCCACAGTACACTTTATCAAACTATTAACCGTAGCAACTGAACCCAAAGAGAGCTTGGCTGTAGGAACTGAATCCACTAGGATTTGGAATGCAACCGTCAATAACGAACCACCTGAGCCAACCTCCATGCCACCGCCGCCATGACCAGCCACCGGCCCATCCGGCAGAATGGCAAAGCCCGAGGGTAAGAGTGCAACGTAGTCCGGGTCTCCACCATTCAAGACCACATTCATTGCGACAATATCCACTGGTGCATAGATGACATATGAGCCTGTTGAGTCTGTGCTGCTTTCTTGTAGTATTAGCATGTTGCTCTGGCTTGAATTTGCACTCTACATTTCACCAGAACAAAATAATGAACAAAATTGTCACAACTAATGTTCCCTTAGATTATTGAATTGATGTGTTTTGTGCCATTATAAAGCCACAATTTGTAAGGTACACCCATAGGTACTTAAGAGAATTAGACTTAGGTACACATGAAAGTGAACTCATTTCATTAGCTATATTGCTTACTTGTAAGTTATTTGTTCATTTCCAAGTTACTTTTACTTGTTTGAAAGTTTATTTGTTCAGTCCAAAGTTGTTTTGCTCATTTCAAATTTATTTTTGCTCATTTCCAAATTTATTTTGCTACTTTCATCTAGTGCATCCAGGGCTAGGTACACCCGGGTGTATGATAAGAGTGTTGTTATAAAACACATTTGTGGAATTTGTGCACGTCACATGTATGCATATGGTAACCTAGTCATTCCAAGTCAGTCCTTGCACCACAGACACGCATGGCAATATTCACAACCTTGGATAATTACGCTCCGTTTGGTAGGGCGTAAAACATTTTCAGTGTAAAATGATTTTCATGGAAAATAATTTACAATGGAAAACATAATTCCAAAATTAGTTTTCCGTTGTTTGGTTCCATGTAAGAAAAATAATGAAAATGAAAGAAATATGAAAGGGAAAGTAAGGAGGTAGTGTAAGGAGTGTGTAAGAGTGATAAGGAAAACTGTTTCCCCTTTATTTTGAAGGGAAAATGGTTTTCTATCATTGGGAGTATAATTTTACTCCAAGGGAAAATGATTTTACACTCCTTTGCCAACCAAACAATGTAAAACTGAAAATAGAGTAAAACAGTTTTCCAGAAAAACGTTTTACGCCTTACCAAACAGAGCCTTAGTGTCTTTCTTTTTCATAGCTAAAGAAAACAGTTTCAAATGTTTTGATTGGTTGAAAAGGTCGTGTAAGATATTCCTTACTACAATTAGGACAACCGACAACCTCATAAAGGGCGATAATGTGTAATTTGTACACAAGTTTTTGTGCGAGAAAATTGGAAATTGAAATGAGACAAATTACTGAATACTTACATTCACTCTAAGAAGCGACACACAATTCCCCGGATCACGGCCATTGGCTATGTGAGCCATCTCTTGGACTAATCCCCCATTTGAGAGGATATCCCACTGTAAAAAGAAGACATTCTCAGCTATCAATTTCAGGTTAATTCAACCAATTACTCCCTATGAAAACTTGCACTGAACGGTTAATAATCTATGAATTATTTGCAAGAATATGCTGCAAGTAATTGAGTCTCGAGTTGGCAACTTCATGCAATAATTGAATATATTCTCAGCTTATGAAGCTTAATTTAGAATTTTAAATACTTCAATTGATGTTGTGGGACTGTACCTCGCTCCTAGAGTTTTCGTCACGCAGGAAATCGAAGACTCGCTTAGGAGAGACAGGCATCCAGAATGAAGTAGCAGCACTAAGAACAATGCCAGGGGGTCTCCCAGGGTCATCCATACTCTTTCGGGTCATGACTCGAACATCGTCAGCACCACTACCTGACAATGTCGTCCATGTGTGGGCTGTTGAAGCTCCAACTCCAGCACAGAAGCTCATTACCATCCTCTCTGCTAGCTTCAACATGCTCTTCCTCCCTTCTGGACTTGTTATAACTACCACAATTTTCAACAAATAAAAACAAGTTAATAAATGATGAATGATTGTAGGGCAACGGATTAGAAAATATTAATTGAATATACTAAAGAAAATAGTCCAAATCTTCTTCTATCCAACTATGAAGAACAATCCAAGGCATTTTACTGTGGGATGATCGGATTTAAATTTGAGAAAATGTGAATCAAAATCTTTTGTCCCACTTTTATTTCAAGAATAATATTCCAAATCTTATTCTATCCAACTTGTAGAAATGATCCTAGATAGTTGATATTCCACCAGAACTTAAGAGTTAGACAAAGGATCATATTTCGGGAGAAAGTGAAATTATTAGAGGAACTTTAGAAGACAAAAGAAGCAAATTACCACCACCCTCTCCTGCTGGCATGTTGCTAGCCATAACACTAGCAAGCCTTTCACATTGCCTATCCAATGTTGAAACCCATCGTTTAGCTCCAAAGGCTAAGCCTGAGTTTACGAGTGCCCTATATATGTTGTGCACAGCTCGGTCATCCACTTCAACATGTTCAACCCACATCACCTTCAATAATTACATTCATAATTAGACAAGTTACTAATAATAAATTCCATATAATTAATTAAGCTATGATTGAATTATCTCAATGACATTATACAGATTTTAAATATTTATTCAATACCTTAGAGTAACCATTAGGCAACTCTTGTATCAGGCAACCAGATGGCCTTCTTCTACACCTTGGAATCGGGCTAGGGCGCAAACCATCCAACGAAACATCAACCACTGCCCAAGTACTGTCCCCGTGCTGCTTACAGTATCTCACAAAGTAGTTTTCACGCGTTGGAACAAGTGGTGAAGGGACTTGAAATTCAGCAGTCATCTGTGATCAATCACAAATAATAAGCGAAATATGAGTGAAATCGATAACTATACTTTTAACTAACTTAAACCAAATCAAATGATCTTAGTTAGTGTTCAACTAGTATTAATTACCACTTGTAAAGCTCCGTTGTAATTTCCAGCAACTCCAGTTGACAAAACATCCAGGGTCATGGCTCTTGATACTATCCCAGAGAATACACATGACCATTGATTCTACAAATACAAACTAACTTAAATTAGTTACAGAAAAGATTAATAGATATAAAAAACAACAAAACTGATTGTGGCAAAGGTGCTCTTACCACATCCATTAAAATTTCAACCAAGTTCATATGATTCATGATGACAACACACGAATCTCTTGAGGCCTCTGATTTTAGGCCCAATGGCATAGGACCGATCCCATGCGAGGAAGTTCGAAAATACTCCTCTTCGTTAAGGATTTCAGTCATGTTATCAGGGCTAGGAACCCACAAGGGTTCACCTGCTTGAGCCATCCTGATTAGTTCTTCCATAGCTGCAACTGCGAGCTCGATGATCATGGGTTTATCTGCATCGGTAGGTGGTGCCACGGACCGTAAAAGATCCCCAGCAGAGCCATATATGTCCCCTACCATACCTGATTGTGGCCCAAAACTGCCAACTCCTAGATCAAGGGAGGAGCGTGACTGTAGTCCTTGATTTTGGAGGTGAGGGTATGTCACTAAGGGCTTTCCTACATACTTTGCTGCTATGCCTGATATCCTATCAATCTGTAAAAAAATTCACAATGTAAGAAGCATTAGTGTACAATTATGTAATAAAGGTCTTTAAACATTAAGTTTTCGGCAATTTTATAACATGCCATAAGGGCAAATGATGTAGACGGAATTTAATCCCAGGTCTTGAATACCACCTCTCAATACTTTAACCAACTAAGGTAGTTGACATCCACATAAAAATCCAATTTGATTGTCACATCACCAATTAGTAAAAGAAGTAATAGTTGCATAGCTTTACAAATGTCTATGAGAGTTGAATAGTTAAAGAAGATACTCAAAATTCAAAATTAAAATGGACATTTCATCAAACTATCTAAAATGAGATGAGCTGGTGTTTTAGCCATTGGATAGAATTCTAGATCTTATAGCTAAAAACATGTCTCTTAATGAGGTCTAGTATAATATACCTCTTCTCTAAGTCTAGCATTCTCGATTCGTAATTGTTGCTCATCAAATGACATCTCACCAATGGCAGCTGGCCCTCCACAATTAGGACATGTAGCATTGCTAAGGGCTTCTTTGAACCTGATATTATCAGCCCGAAGCTTATCGTTCTCAGATCGAAGTTGCTGATTCTCTGACCGTTCATGTTGGGCCTATAATCATGCAATGGAGGTGAACAATTTTGATTATTATCTCATGATTAATAAAGAAAAAGTATAAATAGACTTTAATTAGCATGCTAACTATAGTACATTTCGTTGTGTAGCATAGAAAGATGTGTCATGGAATAACTAATAATACAATTAATTAGAAGACATAATTTATAGTGAAATTAAGCGATTCTTAATAGCTAAGATATAGTCATTTTCATGATAGCATTATCACCAAGCAAAAGCATACAATACGTTACTTTTAAAACTTTGCTAATAGGATTAAGACATATAGGACTAAATAGCAATGATTAAACAAGTTAACTGAACATATCCTGTCAAAAAACAAAAAGGTTAAGTGATAGTTACTTGCACAAGTGGACACTTAAACTCAATAAGTTGAAGATGTTGTTAGCTAAGCAATGCTTGTCACTTAAGTTAGCTAGTAATCCTATGAATTATAGTTTCATGTAACACTCATAACTCTCAAGTGAGCAAACATTAGCAATAACAAAAAAAACCAATCTTTAATACATAATCGTGTGATAGATTTAGGCTACTCACGGGTCAAGTAGAAGTGTAGAGCCTATCTTTTCTAGGATTCCATCCCACCATTTTCACCTTAACTTTTCTTATTTTCCGCAAAGGGCTTTTCTAGTTCTTAAGCTTGTTCGTTGAAGAAAGTACGAACTGGAAAGCGCATCTATTTTCTATCTTATGTTTATGATACTTGAGGGAATTCGAAAAGCGAATCGCAAGCATAAAAACCTGACTTATTGTAACATATAAGATGATAATTATTCCCTTCACTCAACAATGATTTCTAAACATTTCATAATATGAGCCATATGATATTCGTGAGTAATTAAGTATATATTATGGGACGAAAGGAGTATTATATCGGATATACATACCTTCATTTGAGTGCGCTTGTTTTGGAACCAAAACTTCACTTGTAGAGGCTCCAACGATAATCTACGGCTTAACTCCTTCCTTTGCTTATCATCAGGATGAGGGCACTCCTTGAAGAAACTTTATTTTGCACCCCAAAAAAATATCAACCAAAAATAAATCAATTCATTTCCTTTCCAAATAAACTTTTACCTAATCCAATTCTATTATATACAACATTAAAAAATAATTATATAAAAAAAAAATACTTCTCCATCTCCTGAATCTGATGTTGAGTATGACGGTGGTATCTCTTCTTCTTAGGTCGTTGATTTGGATCCTGATCATCACCGGAAAGGCCTTCCAGATTCTCGGTGGCGGATCGACTGCTTTCGAATTCATCATCTCTCATCTTCCCCAACTCGCTGTCCGGAGTTTTATGACCAGCTGCCATGTCTAGCAGCTGGTGGTGTGTCTCAAACATATTTGGCTGAAACATTTTTTTTTCTTTTATTTTCTACACCGCGAATTTGTTTTTCTCCCCCTCTTTAACTTTCCTCCTTTTGTTGTTTCTGATGGATTATCACTTCACAACTTCTACATATAACATATCAACAAATCAAAATCAAGTTTTTGGGGTTTGCAATTATCTCAAAAGGGTTTACAAAAATATGATAATTTTCCATTTCTAGTAAAAAATGATTTCTTCTAAGTGAGAGAATGTTGATGTGTAAAGCTAACTCACTAAGGATATTTATAAAAAATATAATGAACACCAAACTTTAGGACAAATAATTAGATATAAGTTATTAGAAATAAAAGTATATTAACTTAAAAAAATACTAAATTATTATTAAAAAAATAAGGAAAATATTTCACCTGAGAAGATTATAAGCAGCTACTATGAAGAGAATCCAGATCCTTCTTCACTTCTTCCATTTTCCGATCTACCCAAACAAAATATAAAATTTTAAAAAAAGGAGTAAATAATTGTAGTTGGATATGTAGTAAGAAAAAAATAAACCCCTCAATAAAAAAGAAACCCTAGATTTATGTCTTAAGAACAAACTTTGTCTTTATATGCATTTTTCATTTTCTCTCTCCTCTGTAATTTTTGGGTGACTTTAGCTCTACTAGATTGACTCGTGGGGTGGTTTCTGGTTTTGTAACACTCTCTCTCTATTTTCTCTCTCTTGGAAGTCTATCCCCTTTGACTAATGTCTTTGAAGAGAGAGAAATATAAAAAAAAAAATCATAAAAATGAGCTTATTATCTTTAAGTATATTTATTTACACGATGTTCAAGATGTAAAAATGTAGTATTTTTAAACCTAAATAAGATTTAATAATAAGGGTTGACAGTGTGAAAAGGGCCCTTTGACATACCACTAATTCCAAATTAGCCACCTTTTTTTTTTCCTTTTCCTTTTTTTGTAGTTCTTTTTCTTTGACACAGATTATAACGCCAACGAAGATCACGCTTTTCAGCTCCTCTTTCTCTTTCTAGAATTATAACGGAAATATAAAATAATAGTTCACATTTAGGTTAGACTTTAGAGTAAACGTTCAGCTTAAACATAGCCTAAAAATCAAAATGGAAATCTTTTATAATATTAAGAAAAAACTGAAAACTAACTCATCATACTAGTAAGAAAAAAAAAAAAAAACTAGGGCATTTCATCTAAAAAAAAAAAGTTGTTCTTCAAGAAGTTCTTGTTTAGAAAAAATACTTTTACTGATACGTATACACAAACACACAGACAAAACAGATAGACAGATAGATAGATAGATAAAAATGAGTATATAGTAAAGAGAGAGAATTTGTAATGACTTACAAGGAGAAGAAGAGGAGGGTTGGATCTGGATTCAAAGTTAAAACTTTGTGATGAAGAGAGAAAAAAGAGTGAGTTTCTGGTTTAGAGGAGAGAGAAAATGATGGAATTGAAAGTTGAGATGAAGAAGAAGAAGAAGAAGAGAGGGTAGGGAACAGGTGGAGAAGGGAAGTGTGACAGAAGAGGAGTAATTGCAAAGAGCGTATAGTATTTGAGGAGAGAGAAAATAAGGAGAAAAAAAAAGAGTATGTGAATTTGTGAGCAAGGAAAGAAGGAAGGGAAGAGGGAGGTTGCAAACTGCATTTATGGTGGTGGGGATGAGAGGGTAAGGTGCTGTAATTGCTATTCTTTAGGAGAGAGATTGATGGAAACTAGAAAGAGAAACAAATATCCCTCCTTTTTTTTATCCTTTTTTTTATATTTATTTTTGTGTATTTTTTGAAATGTAATATATGTTGTTAATTTTTTGAGGTTTTTTTAGTTTTATTTTTGTTGGTGTTTGTTGTTGAGGACATGCTACGTAAGTAAAACCCTATTAGTATGATCGAAACGTTTTTGTGTTTTGACTTTTGACTGCCCATTTTGATGAAGTTATTTTTTCAACAATAAATCGTCCTTTTTCAATGCCCTATCAACTTCCCTCTCTCCCTTTTTTTTTCTCTCTCTTTTCCCTAGTTTGATTTTCTTACCATGTGTATCCATTTTGATTTTCTTTTTTTATTTTATTTCATATTGTGTTTTTTATTTTTGATAATCTCGTGAAATACTGATGCAATATTTTCGGGTTTGATTGTCTATTTCGAAAAATATATACTCCCTTCGTTTTATTTTAATTTACACACTTACACTTTTCACGCATGCCAATGTAAAATTTTGAGGACATATATCTTTAGTTTTGTATTTGTTAAAATTATAAAAAGTACATATTAATAAAATACATGTTATGATGAATCTAACAAGATCCCACATGACTATATTTTCATCCGTGTATAAATCACAAATGATGGTCAAAGTGAAATTTGTGAATACTGTAAAATGTCAAAGTGTGTAGATTAAAATGAAACGGAGGGAGTATGTCTCTAAAGTCACAAGACGTGCGTTTGAATCAAAGTTTTGGCAAATTTACATAAAATGACGATTAGTAACTCTTGCTCATAATAAGTTTTATGATCCAATTTATACTTACTTCTAGATAAATGGCTTCCACACTATGTATGCACATATATGAAGGATTTTTATGTTATTCATATTCTATAGTACATTGGACAAACGGTATGTTTCATGTCGTAAATTTGGTTTCGGGTTGATCTTGGGTCGTGTCTTTGTTTGCGAGTCGACGACACAACCTCCTAGAATGTTTTGCGGAATTGCGGGTTGGTCCACCAGTGAAATGAGCTACTCCCTCCGTTCAAGGATACTTTTGACACTTATCAGAGCACGTTGTTTTAGATGATAAGTTGTTGTTTTGTTATCAATTTTTATTTTATTGAAAAGATCGATGGATGTGATAGGAGTTGTATTATTTTATTTGGTGGCATGAGCATGTTACCCAATAATTAGTATCCCTAGGTAGTAGCCTTATAGGAGTTATATTATTTTGTTTGGAGGAGAGAGAATGTGGGTTAATGGTTAAAAAGTAGTAGAATCAAAATAATAATGTTCACATTAACATAGAAGTGTAAAAAATATTTTTAGATAGATAAAAAAAGGAAAATTCTATATGGTAGTCCCCAACTATTGACTTTTCTATATGGTAATTGTTAATTTTTTTGCATCTAGTAATCCCAAAGTAATTAATTTACTAGTTCTGTAGGCTTCATTGCGTTTAGACGTTAAGTTGTTGTTAGGTTATTTTAGGTATGTAACCCATTCCTAAACCTATCCTTTTCCCTCCAAATTACAAAATCAATTTACTTCCATTGAAACCCTACCTTTGTCACCTCTTTTTCTATAAAAAACGAAAAACTCAGATTTGCATCTGTTTTCCTTCTTTCTTTCTCTTCATTCACCATGAACTCATCTTCATTAACACCCCACATGAACAATGTTGGGCATGCTATTACCATGGATGGAAACATAAGCTTTGTGACAATCAAGGCTTGCAATTGTTCACCCAGAAAGATGCTGGAAGTCTGAATGTCAGGACGCCCTAATAACCCTCGACGTCTATATTACAAATGCAGGTTCTGCGAGAAATTTAATTGGTTCAAGAGGAAAACGTGGTAAGGGGTGTCTAAGAAATTATTGTCCATGGATTCGAGTTAGGCCAGATTAAAGGCAATATGGAAGAGACTATGTGGTACATGCAAGCAATTATGAAGTAAGGATTTTTTTTTTTGTACATACTACTTGTGGTTATTGTAATGTCTAAGTGACTGGTTGTTTGCAATTGTTGTTTCTAGGATGTCTTCCAATCCCCTTTTTGAATGATGGTGGTTCAATGGCAGGTAAAGCACTTTGTTCCTATTACTCCACGTCTAAAATCAGGCCCGGCCCTTAGCCTTGTTTGGAAGGGCAATGGCCTAGGGCCCATGCCTACAAGGGGCCCATTCATAAAAAATAAAAAAAAATCCTGGCAATAATATTGGTAAAGGGGCGTGAATTAACTAGGCAGGAAAGAGAAAGTGTTATGGTGTCAAACACTCAAAGTCAAACCCAATCCCAAAATGCCAAATGCTTCATTAGTTCATCTTCTTCACTTCAGTTATTTTCTCTCCACTTAATTCCAAGAGCCAAATTTAATCATCTTTTAATCTCCATAATTTTCTCTAACCACCATTAAAATCATGAAAAAATTTCATAATTTCCAAAATATAGTTGTTAACCTCCTCTTAATTATTGCAACGGAAATTTTTCTCTACAATTTAAATAGGGGAAACTTGCATTGTATAATGCTTACTCATAAATTTTACTCTCAATCAATTGAAATTATAAGAAATTTGAAAATTAAGAATTTTTTATTGGGAATTTTGGCTGACTGTCGATTGAAGATTGTCGGATTCTATCGAGTCGCGTTCTGGTTTCTTTGCCTCATGACGGTGGTCCACATTGATCAAGGTGTTATCATTTCATTCTCTAATTTTCTTGTAATATGATTTGAGTGTTTGATTTATTTTCTTATGTGCAAATATGTTGCCTAAAAAACATTTATCTTGAAGTGAAAAAACGAAAAAGAGAAAACTTGCTGAAGAATTATTAAAATCACAACAAGGTGCTATTGACAGACTTGTTGTTAGAAATGTAGTTCATCATGAGAATTTACACCACCCAAATGAAAATTTAAATGAAGAAGTCAATGACAATACTGAAAATAATGGCCCAAATGAACCTAATAATGCTTAAAATGAGCCTAATTTGCCAAGTGATGTGCCAAATCTATCGAATATTTTTTTGGTAAATTTATTTGTAAAATATACATTCGCTTAAACAACGAGTTTCTTTTTAATATAACTACCGTCATATGTTTTTAATTTGTTCTATTATAAATTTTACTTTTTTTATTCTTATAGAATTAATCCTTTCGCTAGAGAGAGAAACTCCAACTTCTCTCTAGAAGCAATGGAACAGTAACGTGGCACTGATTTTTGTTTCTTCTTCTCCGGTGTGTAAGCGCTGGCGCCATGACAAGAGGAAGAGCTAAAAAGAGTGCTCAAAAAGGTCAGAGTAAGGCTACGGGGCCGTCGTCCTCGCCGGTTAAAAAGACTAAATCGGTTGATGAAGTAACTGGTATTCGTGAACTACAAGTTCCGAGTCCGATTGCATAGAAGGAGATTGCGGTGGAAAATGAGGTTGAGGAGGTGAATGAGATGGTGCCAGCTACTATAGTGAGGGAGGATAAGATTTCACAAGAACAGAATGTCATATTGGAATGGAAAGCTGCAACAACTAGTGGAGCCAAACACCCTGAAACAGCTTGTAGAATGTCGTGGGCTGATGATGTGGAGCAACAGGTCAGAAATCAGGTGAGAACTTCTCCTTTAGTTATGATTGATTCAGATGATATTCAGGAAGAGGTAGAATATTGGACTTCGGCTGTTGTTTGCTATGTGCTAGGTGCTAATCCACCTTTTAAGGTGATGGATGGATTTTTTAGGCGTATTTGGGGCCATCTAGGGATTGGAAAAACTGCGATGGTAGGGAAAGGGTTATTCATAGTGAGGTTTAACTCTGTGGAGTCTTGCTTGAAAGTTACTATGGATGGTTATCAGTTTTTTGATCAAAAACCAGTGATAACAAGGATGTGGGAGGCTGATATGGTTCTGGATAAGGAGAGTATTCAGAGTGTTCCCATCTGGATAAAACTACCTGGGTTAGCTTTGAAATACTGGGGTGAGAAGAGCTTATTTAAAATAGTTGGGCTAGTTGGACCTGCTGCACAAATGGATAAGGCGACTAAGTCCAAAGATAGATTACAATTTGCGAGGGTTTTGGTTGAGGTTAAGCTTCAGCAAACTCTACCTGATGCTATTTTTTTCTGTAATGAACATGGATGTGTAGTGGAACAGAAGGTTGAGTATGAATGGAGACCAACATATTGTAAGAAGTGTGAGGGGATTGGTCATGGTGAAGATGAGTGTAGAAAGGGAGGTGTGACTAAGAAATGGGTTCCAAAGAAAACAGTGAGAGTGGATGAGGATGGTTTTCAGTTGGTAGGTAATGGTGTAGCTAAAGTTGTGCAGCTTCCAGAGGTGATTGTGCATAACTCTTTTAATGCATTGCTAGATGATGTTGAGGAGAGTATTGCAAATGAGATGAAGGATCCAGAGGTTGAAGAAGAGGGTGTTACAAGAGTCATAGCTCCAGAGGAGGAAGGGGTTGATAAAGGGCAGGGGTTGAAGGCCCCTATGCCTCATGGATAGTATCCTAACATGGAATGTTAGGGGGTTGAACAGTAGGGCGAAGCAGATAGAAGTGAGATCATTTCTCTCTTCCCAGAATATTAAGCGGTTCAGCCTTCTAGAAACAAGGGTGAAAACTCCTAATCTGGGCAAAGTATACCTTAATCTATGCCCAGGTTGGTGTTTCACTCATAATAATGCCCATCATGATAATGGTAGGATTGTTATTGGTTGGTGTCCAGCATCCTTTCATATTAATATATTGAACATGAGTAGTCAGTTTATTCATTGTGAAGTTAAGCCTACACAAGGTGGGCATGGTTTCTTATGTACGTTTATGTATGGGTTTAATGAAATAAGTAGTAGGAGTGCCCTTTGGGATGGCATAAGGGAGATATCAAAGAAGGTGGAAGGTGGTTGGGTGCTTATGGGTGATTTTAATGCTCTATCAAGTGTTGATGATAGAATTGGAAGCACTGTAAGAGTTGCTGAAATTAGGCTAATGATGGAATGTTTGAATGAGTGTGGTCTTGCTGATGTGAAGGCTTTAGGTAGGTATTTTACCTGGACTAATAAGCAGGAGGGTGCAGCTAGGGTATTTTCAAGGATTGATAGGGTCATTGCTAATAGTACTTGGCTGGATTGGTTTGATCAGGCTGCTGTAACCTTTTTACCAGAGGGTGAATTTGATCACACCCCTGTAGGGCTTCGAGTTTATGAGGTGCCTTTGATTAAAAGTCCTTTTAAATTCTGCAATATGTGGTGCTATTATAGCACAATGATGGATGCAGTGAAGGAGGCTTGGAGACACCCAGTGCAAGGATGTCCTATGTATCAGGTGGTGGAGAAATTGAAAAGAGTTAAAGGGGTGTTAAGAACTTTGAAGAAGTAGGGATTTGGAGAGGCTGAGAAGGAACTCATTCAAGCTACTGAAGAGTTTTCTATGATTCAAGACAAGCTTCATGAAAACCCTGACAATATTGAATGTATTGAGCAGGAGAGAATTGTCAGGGGTAAAGTTCAGAGGGCTAAGAAGTGTGTTCAGGGCATGCTTCAACAACAAGCAAAACTGAAGTGGCTTAAGTGTGGTGATGAGAACACTAAGATTTTTTATCAGGCCATTAAAGCAAGAAGAAGGCAGAATAGAATACATGCTATTCACAATGAACAAGGTGAATGGGTGGAGAATCATGATAAGGTCTCTAAAGCTTTCCTGGAATACTACAAAAATCTTTTTACTGGCAAGGAGCAAAGACAAGTTGTCTTGAGTCCATTGCTTGCAAGAGGAAAGTCTATTACTGAAGAGCATAAGAGAATTCTTATGTGCCCTGTTGATAAGGAAGATGTGAGAAGAGTCATGTTCAGCATACCTGATGATAAGGCCCCTGGGGCTGATGGCTTTAATAGCTGTTTCTATAAGAAGTGCTGGGAGATTGTAGGGGATGAGGTTACTGAGGCCATCCTTGACTTCTTCAAGACTGGAAAATTGTTGAAGGTAATTAATATTACTACCTTAACTCTTATTCCTAAAACACATTGTCCTAGTAATGTTACTGAGTTCAGGCCTATAGCTTGCTGTTTAGTGCTCTATAAGTGCATCACTAAGTTGATCAGTGAAAAACTCAATAAAGTTCTACCAGATATTGTCTCATATAGTCAATGAGCTTTTGTTGCTCGCAGAAGTATCCTTCATAATGTGCTGTTGTGTCAAGATTTGGTTAAGTTCTGTAATAGGAAAGCTACTAGAGCTTGCTGCATGATGAAGCTTGATCTCAAGAAGGCCTATGATACATTGAATTGGCAATTTCTGCAGCAAATGATGGAAGGAGTGGGCTTTCCTGATGAGTTTGTTCATCTCATTATGACATGTGTGACTACTCCTAGGTTTTCAATTATGGTTAATGGGGCTCTCTCAGACTTGTTTGGTGCTAAGAGGGGTCTCAGACAAGGAGACCCTATGTCTCCTTTACTTTTTGCCCTTTGTATGGATTATCTGGCTAGAGTGATTGACTATATAGGAGAACAAGATGGCTTTAAGTTTCATGCTAAGTGCAAAGTCATGAAATTAGCTCATCTATGTTTTGCTGATGATTTAGTTCTTTTTTGTAATGGTGATTTTAGATCCATTTATACCTTGTTGCAAGGTGTTCAAATGTTTTCTAATGTCTCTGCATTGGAGGTTAATTAATAGAAGTAAATCTGAGGTGTATTATGCTGGGATGTGTGAGGAGGTTATTCAGAGAGTAAAGGAGGTTAGTGGCTTTCAAACTGGTAAGATGCCATTTAAATACCTAGGAGTACCTATTGCTACTAAGAAATTGAAGGCTAGTGATTGTCAATCCATAATTGACAAAATGGTTACTAGGATTAAAGTTTGGAGTACCAGGAATATGTCTTTTGCTGCTAGGTGTCAACTTGTTAACAGTGTCTTAATGAGTCTTCACACCTATTGGGGTCAACTATTCCTCATCCCAAAAAGTGTGCTTAATGAAGTTAATATGTGGGTTAAGTGGGTGAATGAGATCTATATTAAAGAGCAACAGTGGATTCAGTATAAGGCTCCTATTACAGCAAGTTGGGCTTGGAAATACATTTGCCAAGCAAAAAATGAGATGAATGAGAAGTTAGGTGGAGATCAGTGGCTGCTTGATGGTACATACAACATCAAGAAATACTACACAGCTCTGAATGGCTGTGACAATAAAGTTCCTTGGTGCTCTTATGTCTGGAACAGAATGTCTCAGCCTAAACATAGGTTTGCGTTATGGCTTGGGATGCAAAATAGACTGAAAACCAAGGATAGACTGAAAAATTTGGTTTATGTGCTGAAGATAAGTGTGCTATTTGTGGTATGCAGGGGGAATCTGTGAATCACTTAATGTTTGACTGTTGTTACAGCAGTCAGTGTATTGAGAAAGTTATGAGATGGCTTGGGGTGTTTTAGAAGGCTAGGAATGTGCATCAGATGTGTAGATGGATCAGGGGCAGATACAAAGGCTCTAGTTTCCAAAAGAAGGTGGTGTTAGCTGCTCTGGCTGCGACAGTCTACACCATATGGAGAATTAGGAATACAGCTTACTGGGAAGGAGTTGTGATGATGATTAGCAAGGCTGTTCAGTTTATTCAAAGCAGTGTGAAAGGGAGAGCTTTGCAGTTATTGACATATAAGGTTAAGGATAGAGATCGAATATGGATTGAAAATGTATAAGTTGGGTTTGTCCAGCTTGTAGTTTGGATTGCATTTGCAATGTCTAGTTGTATTTGGAGTTGTGTTTAATCTACTTATGTTCTTCAAAAAAAATTTTTTTTTTACTTTTTTAAGGGGCCTCAATATCTTATTTTGCCTAGGGCCCCAAAAAGTTCAAGAACGGGCCTGTCTGAATGGACTTTATGCTTGCATCATATGACCTTTTATACATGACAACAGAGAACCATTCGCTTGCAAACTTGTGTGGGTCAAGCTTTGCATGGTGAATGGCCCTTATAGCATGCTTACAGGGCAACCCACTTAATTTCCAATGTCAACATGTCATGTTGTTGAAACTAACAGGCTTATTTGCCATCTTGCACTTCGTACTCACCTTTTTCACGTAAATGAGCAATACATGTTCTTGAGTCATTGCTCAACACATGTAATCTCTTGATTATGTCAGGGCAAAGATCTTCTTTATCCCACTCCTCACATACTTGCCTTCTTATAGCCATCCTCACCATTGACACTCTTCTAACACTTGCATCATTCATAAACAAAAAAAGCAGCATCTTTGTAGACGAACACAAATAAAGAAGGAAAATAGTAAATCTATATACCTTCTAGTTATGTCAGAACATGCCTACATATATCAATGCCTAAAGTTACATTGAAGCTTTCAACAAAATTATTTTTGTTGATATCACATTTGATAGAAGGATTGAAAAGATGTTTAGTCCAGTCTTTTGCTCTCCAATTTCAACCAACCAAACTAATGCCAAAGGATTTGTTTTCTTCAATTGTTTCATGGATTTATTAAAGGTGAAATGAGAGTAGGCTCCACTTGCTTTCCAAAATTAACTTAACATCAGTTGTCCTGGGACTTTCCTTTTGAAATTCTTGCACATATGCTTAGAACAATACCTCATATCAATAGAGGGTCACAAGTCACCTATTGCTTTTCTAATGCCCTACATCAAAGTAATATGAAATCAGGTATTCAAAAACCCAATACAAATAAAAAAAAAACAAATAAGAATAGGAAGATTATACCTTCATTCTCTGTGACATGATGCACCACTAGTCTCCTCCTTCTGAGTCCTTCAACAAATTCCTTAGATGCCAAATGAAAATTTTCCAAGCATATTTATCTTCTCCCGCAACTATAGCCCATGCAAATGGAAAAACCTCATTATTTCCATCAAGGATTGCAGCAGATAGCATCACACCCCCATAGTTTCCTTTTAAGTGGGCTCCATCAACCCTCACTAAGCTCCTCTAACCAGCTAATAACCCATCCAATGGTCCCTTGAAAGCAATAAAAAACATGTGGCCTTTCAGGGTGTGTTGGCGGGTTCCTAGCACATGATGCAATTGATCCAAGGTCAAGTGACTTTATCACTTAACAGTAATTAGGGAGATAACTTAGGAGATTAGACATCATGTCCTCCATGAATCTCCATTAGTGCACAGTTCCTCACCATGTATAATGTGCTCTGGCACATTTGAATACTATACCTCTAAAAAAGAATTTATTTAAGGCTTTTGCAGGTACCATTGTGAGCCCTAATATCTTCAAGAAGCACCCAAGTAGCCCACTTGGTGTTGACCATTGGATCATATGTCTCCAACCCTAGACAATTGTGTTCAGCACATTGAATTGACTTGATGGCCCAAGTCTATCCATCTAGTAATCTTGAAGCATGCAACCTCCAGTTGCTGTTCAGAGCTAAGCATGTCAAAATGTATTTAGTATTGTTTGTTGTGGTAACTAAAATTGAGAAGCCATATTGCACACATTAGTCTATCACAACAACTCCCAAGTGTTGTTTGCTTATGAAAATTTGCAATGGTATGAGAACTATTTTGCCAAAGTCTTCATGAGTATGCATCTCATCATTCCTATTCAATCTGACAAAACAGTCATACTCCTCATCATTCACTTCATCCCAATGTTGACCCTCATAAGGACCATAGTTGTCATTAACCGTAAAGTCATAATCTGCATTTGACTCCACTTCATCTTCATCATCAAGGCTGACAGTTCTATCACTACTCTCTCCACTCTCATTATCTGTTGGGATGTAAACATCATCATCATCATCCATATCCAAACCTGCAAAATCATCCTCATTTCCACCTAAACTAGCTGCACTAGGTCTTCCTCTCTTTCCACCATTCTTCACTATTGTTGAATGTGTTACTGTGAGCACTATTCCCTTCCTAATGGTAGTGGTCTTAGAGATCTTTTTAGGTTGGAAGGGCTTTTCTAGATGTTTATTGAACTGCACATGTTGAGTTAACTGGGTTTCTAATGTACTGACTATGTAGGTTCTAGTTGGGATGAGGTTGGAGGAGGTAGTTGTTTTTACAAGAATTTCAGTCTCAGTACCAAGGATAATTTCATGAGCTAAGAATATGACTTCTTGAATTGCAGGTTCCTTTCCTTTCTTTTGCACCCTCCCTCTACCTCTACATCTCCCTATCCCTCTCCCTCTCCATCTCCCTCTCCTTTTATTTCTTCCTCTAGTTAAAATTTTGTCACTCAAAGTTTCATCCAAGTCAATGTTATTGTAAGTTTCATCACAATTAAAGGAGGCAAATTCTACAACTGGGCCACTTTCATTTCTCATGTTCTCATAATTAGGTGCTACCAATTGTAGTCTAGAACTCCTTCTAGGGGTCAATGTTTTGGGTGGACTTTTAGGTGGATTGACAAGTTTGTGATCAGTTGGTAGTTCAAGAGGGGTGTGATTAATAGGTTATTGCAACAAGGTTTTGATCAGTTGGTGGTTCCCGGAGGGGTGGATCAGTTGCTGGTTCAAGGAGGGGCGGATCAGTTGCTAGTACAACAGGGGTGTGATCAGTACGTGGTTCAAGAGGGGTTTCATTAGTAGGTGGTGCAACAACTCTAGTGACTTCCTTTTTGATATTTTAACTCGTGATATTTGCTAGTTCATGTTATTAGCTAGTCATAGTTGTTATAAAATCTTTTCAAACCCCCAAATACCCCTCAATTAGGTAGTCTAGACTTGATAGACTTGAATTGATCCCATTTTCCTTATCGGTCGACCCTTGACTTGCCCTTACTATTTTCTTAGTAATTTCTTGTTAGGTTTTATAAATAGTGTTTGAAAAGCGATTTTTGGTGCCTTAACGACACACTAAAAACCTCTTATTAAAATGAGATCGTTGCCGGTATCCTCACCGACCTTGACCATGTGTCAAGGGTGGCTTGGCGAACTCACCTCGCCAATTTCCACTCTCGACACGAGCCCCCTTTCCCTAACCATCTCCACTACGCTCCTACCTTCCACCCTCGTGAAGGGCCATTTGAGGAGCCTCTTTTCCGCCCCTACCCCCACTACCCGTCTTACTTCCCTGACGGGTACTCCGGTGGGTATTTTCCTCCTAACCCCCCTCCCGATGGGGGTGATGGTGGGTATTCGGTGTTATTCATGAACTCCCCCTCCCTCTCCCTCCTTTTGCAACTCCGAGCACGGAGTTTCGCTTAAGCTTGGGGGCCTTGAATGTATGCTTATGTCTTTGGATGTTTGGGGTCATCGGTGGTTAGTGATATAGGGGTTCTATTGGTTTTCGGTGTAATCCGGTGATTGGTCATATCTTGTTGATCTTATCTCCCCTCATACTTGTTTCTTTTTTTTCCAGTTGTACAACGCGTGTTTGATAGTTTGTTTTGATAGATTTTCCTTACTTTGCTTTGCATAATAAAAAATATTATTTTTTCCTTTTCTTTTTATTTTTCTGCATTTAGGATAGCTTGGTTGCATGCATGATTTGTGGCTAAAAGTGTTCATAACTTGATTGGAAGACCTTCCGTACATTAGACTTGATGGTTTTAATTTGGCAGCCCTGTTGTGATTTTTAGTGACTCTTGAGAACAATAACTTTTGGTAGAATCTTTTTGAAATTAGGTGAGTTGGTTGATTGGATTGCCTTACCCCTTGTGCGACGAATCCTGAAGGAGGGCCAAGAACCTCGTAAAACTCATTCACGACCCTCACCATTTATCGCCTAACTTGTGACTTGCATTTTAGCTCCTCAAGATTGCATAAGACCAAGCCTTTAGAAGAATGATTTAGGGCGTTTCTTTTTGCTAGAAATAGGAGTTCCAAAGCCAAAAGATTTTACATCGGCATAATTATCCGCTTCTCAACCCATCTGAGCCTTTCTATCCTACTTTTGCTTAACCCTCATAATAAGTCATGGCCAAACTTTCCCCAAAGTGCAGTGCATGTCTAGTTTGTGTTGAGTTGAGTTGTTTTGATATTGAGTCTTGGTTGAAAGTGAATTAATGTGCAACTATGATTGCAAAAGCTAAACAAAATTGCGAGAGGAAAGACAAAAGAAATAAAATAAAGAAAACTCTTTGTGTTTCATTTGGATTTCTATTGAAAGAAAGGAATGAAAGAGCAATTTGATGAGAGAAATTCAAAAAAAATTCAAAAAGAGAAAGAGTTCCAAAAGGTGAAAAATTCAAAGTGAAAATCGAGGTTATGTGTGGGATTTCGAATTGAAATTGGTGTTAGGACTAGCTTCGGGGAGTTTTTACCCCTAGTTTGTACTCCGTTTACCCTTTTTTGCACCACATTCCAAAATTATCATCCACACCTTTAACCTAGCCCTGTTACAACCTTAACAAAGTCCCTTTTGACTTCTAGATTGGAATTGCTCGATTTAGTAGTGGCGGGCGAGATTTTGTGCAAGTCATGATGAGGGTCATCAAAATGTGGTAGAGGCGAGCTATAATGGTTGAGCATCCTTAGGGAGGAATCAAACTCGAGACTTGGAAGTGGAGAAGAGTGAGAAATCACTCTTGGAAAGCCTTTTTTTCAAAAATACTCAGTTGATCGGTGGATTCAGTCCTTAGAGTCAGTCTTGTGCTTTCTAGTCATCTTCCCTCTTGTGTTTTGGTTGGTCTCCTAAATCTTGTTATGAACTCATTTAGTTTGCATGTCATGTTTGTAATTTTGCATTTAGAGCATGTAGGTTAGTTTGTTACATGATTTTTTTTTTCTTTTTACTCCCTTTCTCCTCTTGTTTTCCTTCATTCTCACTCTTGATTTGATGAAGGACAAGCAAAATTCTAACCTTGGGGGAGTTTGATAAGTGCGTTTCTGACGCACTTTATGACCTCCTTTTGGTTTAGTTTGGTCCTCTTTATTCTCTTTTCTCCCCTCTTTTCTTCTCATTTCCCTTTCTACTTCTTCACTTGATTATTGATCGATCATAGTGACATTTTGCTAGATTTTCGATCTATTTTGATAGAATTTCTAAACATATGCTTTGACCATGTTTTCTCGTGTTTTCATTGAAGGTATGGCCCTTTTCGGAGCCAAGTATTGCGAGATATGGCTTAACGGATGAGCTAGAGAAACTGAAGGAGCTTGAGGTGCGCCCGTATTGAGTTGGAGACGCCCGCACACAATGGTGCACCCGCAACTTCAGAAGATTTTGAAGACAACAACCAGACAGGCATGGTGTGCCCGCACCAGACGCAAAGTGCGCTCGCACCCTCACAAAGGTGCGCCCGCACCATATGACGAGGGATCCTGATTTTGAGGCAGAAGGGTGAGGTGCGCCCGCACCCTTCTTTTCCGGAAAAAAAAAAATCGAGCCTCATTAAAACTATAGTTTTTGTTTTAGTGGGAGATTATGCTTTATTATTATAGAATATAGAGAGTATTGTTAGGGTTTATACTAGAGAGATAAACACTTTAGTTTTGTCTAGATTTGAGATTCATTGATCATAGTTTGTGAGATAACATTCAAGGTACTTTTCATTCAATTTAATTTGAAGTTTCAGTTTTTATTTCAATCTTTTCGTGGTTGTTCTTGTTCTTCCTTATTATTAGTTCTTCATTCTTATAGTCGCATAATTGTTATTTTTATTAGATTAAATATCTCTTAATCATGTTTAGCCTTATATTAGTCATAGATTTTATGTTTAATTGCTTAGAATCCATGATTAGTGAGTAGTTTCTCATCTAGGGTTAGGGTGAAAATATGGATTAGGGTTTCAAATGTTTTGTTGATGTGTTGTGATGTTTTAAAGAGGTTTATGCATTGATCTTGGTGTTTTGAGACCTTTGGATAGATATTGATCACATTTATGCTTTGGTATTTTGGATTCAAATGTTCTTAAATTGAATTTTGAACACTTTTATCATCCCCAAGAATGAACTTAAGTTTTAGACCAAGTTATTGGGTAAAAATTAAGGGGATCCTTTATTAGGGGTTTTCCGAATTTATTGAATCTCTTAATCAATTGACTAAAGACCATTCGAGAGAGGATTTAGTTGATTGATTAAGTGATTATTCTTGAGGACCATTCGAGAGAGGACTCGAGTATTTTAGAGGAAAACTAAACCTTGCATAATCGTCTCCTTTACTTCACAATTGTATTGACAATCGTTGTCCATTCTTATTCATACTAGTAACATTAACTCTAGTGTCTTCCTATTTGATATTTTAACTCGTGATATTTGCTAGTTCTTGTTATTAGCTAGTCATAGTTGTTACCAAATCTTTTCAAACCCCCAAATACCCTTCAATTAGGTAGTCTAGACTTGATAAACTTGAATTGATCCCATTTTTCCCGTGGATCGACCCTAGAATTGCCCTTATTATTTTCTTAATAATTGCTTGTTAGGTTTTATAAATACTGTTTGAAAAGTGATTTTTGGTGCCTTAACGACACATTAAAAACCTCTTATCAGTGAACTATAGAATCTAACCAGAATAATTAGCGTCCCTAAAGAAAAGGACAACTCAGAATGAAAGACGAAACAAATCTATACTAATATATTAAAAGATGCTTCTAAAGAAGTTTGTGTGGCACGCGGCACTCTCTTCTAAGGCTGTAATATAAACGCTTTATTTCCATGTTAAACCCTCAATTTTTAAAAAATAATGTTATGTAGATACAAGGTATCGAACACGTAATCTTTGGAATCAAAAGTGAAAGTTATGCATTATGGAACAACAAGGTCCCCTGCATTAATGCTACTGTCAAGCAGATACAACATACTATAATAAAGAATAGAATTATACAAGTGTATAGGAAAATGTCCCCTAGTGAACATAGGTGGTTTGATACCTTGTAATTTGTCTTTTTGAGGCTTTGCATTTGATGCACTGGTAGAAAAAAGTTGATTTGCGTCTCCTGATTTGCGTCGCACAACAGGTAGAACGACGCAAAAACATCCTTTGCGTCGGACATTCATGACGTTCGACGAAAATCATAATTTATTTGCGTCGTATGTGCCCCGTATTCGACGCACAAAATTCATATGCGCCGGACCCCGATCAATGTTCGACGCAAATTGTGAAAGATAATTTATGTGCATGTCCAACATTTTGCGTCGGACCTAAGTGTCCATGCGACGCAGATAGTATGAGGGTACAATGTGCGTCGGACTTGATAGCACATGCGACGCACATTGCCCGCTTCCTTTCATTTTCTTAATTAACTCCGCTTTTTTAAAATCCTACCACGCTGGCTATGTGCGTCGGACGTTATGGGCCATGCGACGCACAACGCACATAGCCCGTTTCTTTTCATTTCCTTTTAACCCTACCATGAGCAAAAAGGAGAGCAGCCAACCGTCATTAACACGATCCCTCTCTCTCATCCTCTCTCTCTCTTTCTTATACGTATCACAACTCCTCTTTCTCCATTAACACAGTTCATCAACACACTTTATCCATGCATCAACCAAAAAAAGACCGAGAACTGAAGTTCGAATTTCCAGAAATTGAAGTCGAAAATTTCACCAAATCGACTTCATCCAGAACGGTCGAGAATTGAACCAAATTTCGTTTCTGTTTTTTCGCGATTTTTCTTCTCTGTCTTTCGTTTGATTCTCCATTTCATTTGATTTTTTATTTTTGTATTTGATTCTACAATTTTTCGTTTGTTTTATTTGATTCTCGCTCCATTTCATTTGATTCTTTGTCTTTCTAGTTTTTAGATTGATTTTTTCTTCATTTTTTTTGACATTTTGTTGATTGATTATCATTGATCGAATGATGTATTAATGTCGGAACGTAGAGGATTTGATTTATTTGATTATGTGAATTTTTTGTTCATTGAACGCAGATCTAAGGATTTTGTAACGTCAATTTTGTGTATAGAAGTCAGTGAGTTTGGCTGGATATGATGAATTGATTTTCTGTTTTTTTTTTTTTTTTAATAAATGACCAATTTGCGTCAGATGTAACGCCCAATCCAACGCAAATCCTACTTTTTTTAATAAAAGTGAATCATATGCGTCGCACATACCTCTCAATGCGACGCAAATGATAGACGTAGATGTGGTTTTTTGGTGCTGGCAAGGCGTCTTTTGCGTCGGACTTTGCATTACATCTGACGCAAATAGCTTAAGATCTGCGTCGTGTCCTTGTCCGACGCAGATCATGTCTCTCTTATCTCCGTCGAAACTTGTGCCGTCGGACCAATGTCTGACGCAAATGGTGGTCTCAGGTCCGACATAAATTAGTGATTCTGTACTAGTGATGGTTTGCAGCTAAGTTCTCTTCTTAGCTTGCTTGAGTTGTACAAAAGTTTGTTTGGGTGCAATATAATTTCTTTCTTGCTTCTAAAAAAATGGTATCGAACACATAACACTATTGTTTAGTATTTCAAAATAAAATATCATAAGGCCTTATAATTATATCTTATTAAAATATTTGCGCAAATAGCTAGTTACCTTCTAACCTTTTTATGATGATAACAAGATACTATTATAGACATAAACTTCTAATGCAATTCCTTGTAGAATGTTATGCTTTTACTTATTCCCGAATTTTTAAAGGTTTATTTTTCAAAATATCAGGCAATTACTTATCATGTTAGTATGTCAATTTTCCTCACTTGACAAAACAACCCGCAGTATCGTCCGTGACACTCACTAGTTATTATACATACAAATGTGACATAAGTCATCTTAGTTAGTGGTTGGTGTGTAGCTGTTAGTTGTTAGTTGTCTAAGTAACGGTATAAGTAGCGGTATAAGATATTGATGTTCGGTAAAAGAAGCTATTAAAGTAGCTGTCAAAGTAGTTGTTTACAAATAATTAATTAAAAGCTCAAACAAAACTATAATAATTCCTCCGTTTCAAAATAGATGGTACATTGTTGACTAAAACGCTTGTCGAGGCACTACTTTGACTACTAATATCTTTAATTATGTATTAGAGTAAAGTATAAAATTTTGATTTTCTGAAAATATACATTAAGACAAATCGAACAACATATTACATTATAACATTTGATTTTACCTAATAATAAATAATGCATGGTCAAACCTCATTCATGAATAGTGGAAAAGTCAACAATGTAGCATCTATTTTGAAACGGAGGAAGTATATAATTTATGCACCACTAAAGTTACGCCCAAAGCTACAAATTGTAGCTTTTCACACACTACTAAAACATTACTTGTAACACTAAAAGTTACTTACACCACTACTTTGCCAAACACTACTGTTTTTTCTTAATTAGTGTTTTGACCTAATCAAGATACTAAAAGCTACTTAAAAAGTTTATACTGAACACGTCCTTAATCTACTAATATTTAATAAATAAAAAAGTTCTCGCGTCATATTTTGGTCCCAAATCTAGTTGTCTTTTAATATCTTACACAATTCTCCTCTACGAGGAAAAAAATCTCTTACACAATTCTCTTATAAATGTTGGGGGATGTTCGGTATTATCCGTACTTTATCGTAGAGAGTACAGTAATTATCTCAAATTAGGAGTATTTATACAAATTATGTTAAATGTTGGACAAGAAGACAGAAAACTAAACACAAGTATTCTGATGTCCAAATTATTTTTAGGCAAAAACATATATACATTGCTTAGCAAAAAAAAAAATGTTATGTTGGCATATGTATTCCATACCTCTCCCACACGATCAAATAAGACATGCTAAACAATAAAAATGTGTGTTTGGAGGTTTCAACTTATAATAGCAGATGTATTCCGCCTCCTCTCTCCTCTTCCACAAAACCCTAACTTTTAACCTATGGGCTACCACCATTCTTTTGGGTTGTAGTAAGCCCCCTTTTCTATTTTTGTTACTAGTTTATGTTTCTAATAAATTTCAGTCTCGATCTCTCTAATTGAGAGTTTTTCTACCCATTTATTGGGTTATATCTACCCATATATCGGGTTTTATCTCTCTCCATGTAAGAGTTTGAAGACTTTGTTTTTGAGTTTTTGTGTAATTCAAGATGTTGATTTGTTGATCGAAATTTGTGCGGAGTTGCAACAGATGTCAAGACTTCATTTATAATCACTTGAATTTAATCCACTTCTACTTCAAAACGACAAAAGATCGACTGACCCCCTTGTAGAAGGCTGCATTAGACAATGATATGAAAGACGAGGGTTTTCAGAAGTGTTAGATCTACTCAATGATCGTGGTTATATTATCATATTAGAATTGTATATATTTCATCTTGATATGTGTTTGTTTAGTTTCTACTTCTATTGTATATGTCATATGACTTTGAATCAATGAATTAATGTTAATTTGAAAAAAAAAAAAAAAGCTTCGACTCATAAGCTCTCATTTGAAATATAAATGCAATAACCAACTATTTTCCAGTCTCATGCTGGTCTTTGAGGGAAAATTATCTAAAGACAAGATAATATTTCTATGTTTTTAACAATCAACTATATAAGTATATATTAATACTCATTAAGCTAATTCTAATTATAACATGCCCAACAATTCAGTACTCTTGCACATACAAAAAAAAAAAACTCTTCAAAACCTTTGTATTCAACACTGCTACACCATTTAATTACATCGGTTATATTCTTATACATTACGCTAAATTTCAAAAATCAGGTTGTATCCTATTCTTTTATAAGTAATTATATATGTATATATATGTAATCTCTTGAAGTCGAGGGTTATATTGATGAATAATTCATATTATAATTTACTATGTAGAAAAATTAAATGAAACTTTACTATCATCTATATATATATATAAAACAAGGTTCAATTGGCTTATGTGTCATTCACTAAAAGAATCTGTCCACATGTCATTTGCAAAAGCCCTCTCACTACCTTCTGCCACGTGTGATTCTGACTAATGGAATGCATCAATTACAATCTTTGTAACTTTAGTAAGTTTGTATATTTATGTAGATTAATTTCTAACTATTTTCCTATTTAATATATATTATTAGCGATTTTTTTGGCAATTTTCTCTCCACTTTTGACATCTAACAAAAAAATTCATTATATCATAATCGGAAGTAGATACATACTGTCAAACACCATATTTTTAATTCTCGGTAAAACAAGATACTTTTTAAAAAAGATGTTAAAAATTAAAGCTTAAATCATCAACTCAAAAATTCAATGACCACCTACTTATTAGGATTTAGTGGGGTTAAAGCAAAGAGAATTGGTACAGCTTTTAATTAAACAAAAACATTAAGTGCATATTCACCGATTTGAAGTATAAACAAAAAACGATTAAGTGTTCCCCTAAAAAAAAAACGATTAAGTGTGATATAAAAAAAACTACCACGTTAGAAAGTTGACAATCTATGATTCCACTCTCACAGTCTCACTTAGATTTGCACTGGATTAAGAGGAAACAAGCGACATTGATGGAGTTTTTTCAAAATAGGAGTTTGGTTTATATAATTGAAATTAAATGGAATGACAAAAAACAACCATATTATTATAAAATCGGGCTATGGATGACGAAGATTGAAAAAATTCGTGTAAAATGAATTACCTTATGTACGTAATTATTATACAACAACCATATTATTCTAAATAATTGGAGCTCAAGAAGATTTGATATACCATTGTCAATTACCATCACATTACAAAATAGTGATTTCAAAGTGTAGGAGCCCTTTAATGGATATATCTAATAGTAAGATAATCAAAGATCAAAGAATAACAAAGAATCTAGAAAAGGAGAAAATAATTTTATTATACAAATAATCTTCAAAAATATAATTAAGAAAAAAAATCAAATGGGTGATTTCACAACTTAAAAGAGGTACCTTTTAAGCAAAGTGTAACTTTTAATTTTTAATGGATCACTTCTAGATTAATAAAATTGACGTATTTAAGGCAAAAAGTTACCCCTGTCCCACATTAATTTATTGTATATTTGTATATATGTGTTACTAAAGAATTTGTATAAATAAAATAGCATCAATTTTTTCAGTATATCTAATCAACAAAAAATCTCCCGTGTATTTTATCATGACATTAGCTACATCAGTCATTGAACGCACGGGTCATAAGTCTGTTTTAAAATATATTTTTTTATTTCACGATATGATTATAAAAACTTTAAATCACGAGCTAATATTCAAACCATGATTAGGAGAAACATCCTAAAATCCTAAATTTACAAAACAAAATATTCCCGCACACTTTAATGTGTATTTTGTTTCATCTATGTATTTATGTATGTATATATTATGATTACAAGATTTTTAAAGTTTAAAAATGTTGTAACAAAGGATTTTTATATATCATGAAATATAATTTTACATTATTTCCATCTTAAAGGCACGAATTCTGATAATATTTATTGATTCAATAAATTTGAAACAAAAACAACTACTTAATGAATAAAAGAATTCCCATGCATTATGCACGAGTCCAAATCATATCTATGTAAATCCTCCCGTGCATTGTTGCAAATGGGTTTACTGGGGCCGGTCGTAGTGCGTGGGTGCAGCCATAAATACTCAATTCATTTTTCTCCAAGAATATACACTTGCTAACGAAATAACATATATACATGAGTTATATTGATGAAACCATGCAACATTGGCATAATATCCATAGACTTTTCACACCGTGGTCCTTTTTTGCAATTTTAATTTATAATTTAACACTAACTTAATATATCAAAATCAAACATAGGTACTACAACTTATAAAATTCACGAGAACAAGTTATTGGAACATAGTAACAAAAACCTATAACTTCTACATTGCTCATGTTGCTCTATTCATTTATTTAATATAAATTATGAAGTTTTTGTTTCTTTAAGCAAACTACATGTTTTACAATTGTCAAAGTCACTGAGTTGATGGTCGAATTCTTGATCTTACTTTTGTAAGGAGCAGTCAATGTGAGATATAAATAATGAAATACATTGTTTATGCATGTAATAAGTCAAACTTTTTTTTTTTAATAAATTGAATTGAAAAATGTCTTTTCACTTTAATTTTTGTTAATTTATATTTAGTGCATAGGATAAATTAGAATGTCACGACTTTTAGGTCATAAATATCTTACTAAATATTTAATTATTTACACAAAATTTCAAGGAACATAGTGTAAAATAATAAAAAACTAAAATTTGAGGTAAAATATTAATCAACTTTTCGATCCGATTGAACACAAGTAACCATCAAACATGTATGTAAATGATATAAATAATATCTAATCTCAAATATCAAACAAGCTGAAATAGAATTGATAAAATTAAGTAATTTTTTTAGGTGCAAAAAATCGAAATATCATTTGTCATAAAATAGATCAACAAATTTAAGGTTGTAATTTTTGGCAATTTCGGTACGAAAAAAATTGAATTCTGGCAATTTCGGAGGAAAGATAGAGAATGATGGAAGAGGAAGAGGACCAAGGAACAAGGGTGTATAACGAAGTGGTGGATGATTAGAGTGTTAGGGCTAGTAGGTTTTATATTCAATTACTATTATGTGTATTAGGAGTATAATAAGTTTATGTCATATTATTTCACTTTTGGTCAAAACAAGTCACTTTAAGTCCAATGGGTTACTTTTTAATTCAGAATGGGTCACTTTTAATGTTAAACAAGCCAGCTTGTATAAGTCAATTGACCCATTTAGGGAATAAAGTTACCATTTTTTTAAGCTGGATGTATGTATTTAACCACGGACAATTATATGTTACTATTTCAAGAGTTACAAGCAAAAAGGGTATGAAAATCTTAATATGTGATAAAGATTGTGGCAACTCATCTGTTTCAACCAACGTGGTTTATGAGGAAGTTTTTCAAAATGTTTGAATTGTATATGAGTTGTAATTGACCCAATTTTTTATGTATCAATTTAGATAGTGTAAGTGTTTTTTTTTTATCAACTGTGTTGTCAATTCAGTTTGATTTCAATCAATCTCATTAAACAAAAATGTTGCTGACAATAATAACATGTCTCTTTTTGTCTGATAAAAAAATTATAATATCACATACAAATATGACCTCCCGTGCATTTTTGCACGGGTGAAAAGCTAGTTTCTTGTATACAATCCAATACTTGTAACTTTTTTGTTGCCACTTTTCTCAAATGTTTGATTTAAAACTTTAAACTCGTATATATATAATTTAGGACCTCGTCCGAATCAACGACTAGCTGCATTCCCATAAAACATTAGTCACTCTCATCAAATCTAAACTCAATTATGGAGATGTTGACTTCTCTGTAATATGAGTAACTAAACTCTTGTGGGTAATACACATATTTATACATTTTTTTAAAGGAAGTCCCAGAGGGACTCATAAACATTCATATTGTCAATGAGAATTATGAAACCAAATCCTTCTACCTACTCCCCAAGGCAAGCAGCTACTCCATTAACATTCTTACTAACATAAACACGAGAAAAACTCTCAAAATAATTCAATATCGTCAAATATAAGGTGAGCATTATAAAAATATAGATGTTCATGTAGCGGAATTTTAGGAAACTACTTCCTAACATCTATCGTATGATCACATACATAACAGAAATATAAATCATAATTATTTCTGTCTAGAAATTAAGGGTACTGATTCCTTTGCTTAGGGAATACCGGGTCAGATTCGAATGTCCTGAGTCCAAAGTCCGTACGTCGGAATCCTGCAAAAGTAATGGTTAGACTGCCCCGGGGGTTGTTCCGGGATCGCCTCTCCGACGCTCAAGTCAGTTATCAAGTTTAGAGAGATAAAGTCTAGAGAGAGATGCTCTGGTTTGTTAGGTAAGAATTCAATACCTGCTCATTGATGAGGGGGTTGAGTATTTATAGTGCTTGGGATATCCCAACTGTAGGCCAGCTGGAGGCACTGACAGCTGGGAGGCACTATCAAAGGTGGGGCCCTCTGGAGGTTTAAGGCTTTATTGGGCTTGATTGTCCCTAGCTGGCTTAACCCAGGAAATAAGCCCAAACAATTAGCCCCACGCCAGGAAGGGGAAACATCGAGGCCTTGCTGAAGCGTCTCCCGTTCATGGCGGAACCTAGATGGCCATGAGCCTAGGCTGACTTGGTCTCCTGGAGGAGGAGGGAGGCAACTGCCGACCTAGTCTCCTTGAGGAGAAGGGTGGCAAGTGCCGACCCGGTCTCCTTGAGGAGAGGGGTGGCAAGTGCCGACCCAGTCTCTTCAAGGAGAGGGGTGGCATGTGCCGACCGGTCTTCTTGAGGAGAGGGGTGGCATGTGCCGACCCGGTCTTCTTGAGGAGAGGGGTGGCATGTGCCGACCCGGTATTCTTGAGGAGAGGGGTGGCATGAGACCAATCTCTTCAAGGAGAGGGGGTGGCATGTGCCGACCCGGTCTTCTGAGGAGAGGGGTGGCATGTGCCGACCCAGTTTTCTCCAAGAAGAGGGGGTGGCGTGTGCCGACCCAATATCTTCAAGGGGAGGGGAGCTTATATGCCGACCCGGTCCCTGGGAGAAAAAGGGGGGCATGCGCCGACCCGAGCCGCTAAAGAGGATAGCCTCCTTGGGCTTCTTACACATGGCTCGGACGAAGGGCCAATGAGCCCCATGCTTGTCTGAGCCGGTACTTTGCTCTTGCTAAGTCACTTCTTGGACTTTGGGGGTTGGCTCAACCAAAGAGGAGAGTCTCCTTGGCCGAGTTGGTTGGACGCGGCTCGGATGAGGGGCCAATGAGCCCCATGCTTGTCCGAGCTGGTGCCTGCTCTCGCTAAGTCAATCTGGGACTTAGGAGACTTGCTCAACCAAAGAGGAGAGCCTCCTTGGCCGAGTTGGTTGGACGCGGCTCGGATGAGGGGCTAATGAGCCCCATGCTTGACCGAGCCGGTGCCTGCTCTCGCTAAGTCAATCTGGGACTTAGGAGACTTGCTCAACCAAAGAGGAGAGCCTCCTTGGCCGAGTTGGTTGGACGCGGCTCGGATGAGGGGCTAATGAGCCCCATGCTTGTCCGAGCCGGTGCCTGCTCTCGCTAAGTCAATCTGGGACTTAGGAGACTTGCTCAACCAAAGAGGAGAGCCTCCTTTGCCGAGTTGGTTGGACGCGGCTCGGATGAGGGGCTAATGAGCCCCATGCTTGTCCGAGCCGGTGCCTGCTCTCGCTAAGTCAATCTGGGACTTAGGAGACTTGCTCAACCAAAGAGGAGAGCCTCCTTGGCCGAGTTGGTTGGACGCGGCTCGGATGAGGGGCCAATGAGCCCCATACTTGTCCGAGCCGGTGCCTAAGGCTTTGGACCACTGGCTGAAGTGACCGAGGGCCAGGGAATCCCACAGACGGCGCCAAACTGTTTCTGTCTGGTCGCGCTACCAGGAGATAGTTGATGCCGAGGCAGCCGTCATCAAGGCAAAAATGGCCGAGGAAATGAGCTCAGATGACGAGGGTGATGATGACGAAGACGCTGCTAGCACCGAGCCGCCTCCGGGGAGCGTTGCCGAGCAACCTGATGTTGAGAACCCCGCTGCCGACCCTGCTGCCGACCCCACTCCCCAGCTGCCTTAGGATTTTTTATGCTTTTGCCATGTTGGCTTTTTGCTTTAATCTTTCTATTACTTTTGTAAACTTTTGGTTGTATTTTGCAACTTTTGATCAATTGGAATACAACTACTATTTTGCAACTTGCCATTTGTCGCACTTTTTCGTTATTTGCAATATCACAACATTTAATAGACAATAAACTGGTTAAGTCTTGCTTGCCTTTTTGATTAAAATAATTAGACTGGCTAAGTCTTTTTATTTCTGGGGTAGAAACCCGACTTGGTACATGGACTGTTAAGTCCGAGTTTATTTGTTTGCTAAACCGACCAGGTAGTGCTGGCCTTACAACATGCCCCTAGTGCAAGTAACGAAAAAAAGTTCAAACATAGAATCTTTTGAGATTGTCTAATTTCCAAGGTCGAGCCAAGGGAACTCCTTCGGGAGATTCGAGTCGGAATGTCCCTGGCTTGATGACCTCTATAACCTTGTAAGGGCCATCCCCCCCAACTTCCCTTTGATATGGGAAAGTCCGGTGGCTTCTACCTTTCGAACGACCCAGTCGCCCAGGCCGAGTGGCCGAGGCTTTACTCGCCTGTTAAAGTGCCTTGTGATTTTTTGCTTGTACCGGATGGCTTGTAGCAAAGCATTGCCTCGGGTTTCTGGCAACAGGTCTAAGTTGACGGGTTTTTCTTCTTCGTTTTGGTCAAACTCATAGAATGTCATCCGAGGGGGGGATTCCCACCTCGACCGGAAGGACAGCTTCGCTCCATAGACCAAGCCGAAAGGGGAGTGCCCCGTGGCTTCTTTCACTGTTGTTCGAGCCGACCAGAGTACTCCGGTAGGTCGTCTATCCATGCCCCTTTAGCTGCATCAAGGGATTTCTTGATACCCTTTAGGAAAATTTTATTGGCTGACTCGGCTTGACCGTTGGTCTGAGGGCGGGAGACTGCTGAGAACCTTGTTTGAATGCCGAACCGGGCACAATACTCTCGAGTCGGCCCGCTGTTGAACTGTCGGCCATTGTCAGATACCAGGGCCCTTGGGATTCCGAACCGGGTAATGATATTCCGCCATATGAACAGCTGGACCTGTTTGTCAGTAATTGACGCCAGTGGCTCGGCTTCGGTCCACTTGGTGAAGTAATCAATAGCCACAATTAGGAACTTCCTTTGCCCAGAAGCTGGGGGAAAAGGTCCGAGCAGGTCCATGCCCCACTTGTCGAAGGGCAGGACTGCTTGAATGGTGGTGAGGGGAGTGGCGGGCGCCCTTGGTATATCCGAGTGAATCTGGCAGGAGGGACACCGCCGGACTAAGTCCGAGGCGTCAGCTTTCAAAGTAGGCCAATAGTACCCTGCCCTTAGCGCCTTTCCGGCTATCGTTCGGCCCCCTTGATGGCTTCCGCAGGCTCCCTGATGTATTTCTCGGAGGACATAATTTCCTTCTTCGGGGGTTATACATTTAAGGAGGGGATGAGTGAAGGACTTTTTATAGAGCTGCCTTTCATGCCAAAGGAACCAACCTGATTTATGCTTAACCCGGTCGGCTTCTTTGGGATCACTGGGTAAGGTCCCGTCTCGCAAGTACTCCACAATTTCGCCCATCCAGTTTGAGGAACGATTGAGTACGAGCTGCTCTTTGGCATTTATGCTAGGCTCCTTCAATACTTCCCAAGTTATGGTTCTAGGGGCCGACCCTTCCGCAGAACTAGCCATCCGAGCCAGTGCATCAGCTTGCTGTGTTTTCCGAGCGAGGAATGTGGGTAATCCGGAATCCGGACAACCTTCCAATGACAGCTCGGGCTTTGGCCAAGTACATCCTCATGTTGTCCTCCTTGGCCTCATAGTCTCCGGAAATCTGACCCACTATGAGTTGTGAGTCGGACTTGGCTATGACCGATGTTGCCCCAGCTAGGATGCATAGCTGTAGTCCGAGGATGAGTGCCTCATACTCGGCTTCATTGTTAGATCCGAGAAACTCGAACTTAACAGCATATTCAATTTTTTCTCCGACCGGGGGCTTGATGACCAGCCCTGCTCCACAACCTCTTTGTGGACGACCCATCAACAAGCAACTCCCACTCCTCTTGCGAACCGACCGGGGGTCGAGTTGCGCATTCAGTGATGAAGTCAGCGAGCGCTTGGGCCTTGATTGCCCTTCGGGGCTCGAATTCGAGCCCAAAATCTGCTAACTGGTCTGCCCAATCGCTCATCCGACTCGAGTGATTTCTACTCTCAATGAGCTTCCGGAGCGGTTGTCCGGTTAGGACTTTGATGGGATGTGCTTGGAAGTAGGGCTTGAGCTTCCGGCTCGCCATTACTAAGGCAAAGACCATTTTTTCAACATCGCTGTACTTCGCCTCGGCCCCCCTATAGGCGTGGCTGATGAAGTAGACAGGATGTTGCTTTCCTTCTCGCTCGGCTATTAGGACTGCGCTAAGAGCGTAGTCCGAGACAGCCAAGTAAATGAACAGGGGTTCCCCCGGCAAGGGGGAGATCAGTTTAGGCAAAGTTGCCAAGTGATTCTTGAGGGCAGTGAAGGCTTGCTCGGCTTCATCGTCCCATGCGAATTCTTTTCGCTTCAGGGCCTTGAAGAACAACAAGCTCTTATCAGCCGACCGGGAGAGGAATCGACCGAGCGCCGCTAAGCAGCCGGTTAGGCGCTGTACTTCCCGAACGTTCCGAGGAGATTTCATCTCTAGGACCGCTTTGATCTTGTCCGGGTTGGCTTCGATACCTCTCTCATCCACTAAAAATCCGAGGCACTTTCCCCCTTTAACTCCGAAGACGCATTTTTTAGGGTTGAGCATCATTCGGTATTTCCTGAGGGTGCTCAGCGTTTCTTTCAGATCTGCAGGGTGATCCGACTGGGCCTTGCTTTTGACTATCATATCGTCAACGTATACTTCAATGTTCCGACCCAATTGGTCGCTGAAGATTTTGTTGACGGTTCGCTGATATGTCGCCCCGGCATTTTTGAGGCCGAACGGCATCATCTTGTAGCAGTAGACCCCCTGAGGAGTGATGAATGCTGTATGAACCCTATCCTTCTCGGCCATGGGAATTTGATGATAGCCGACATTTGCATCCATGAAGCTGAGAAGGGCGTGCCCTGCCGTTGAATCGACCAGCCTATCGATCTTTGGCAGAGGGTGATTGTCTTTTGGGCAGGCTTTGTTTAAGTCGGTGAAATCGACACACATTCGCCATGTCCCACTCGGCTTTTTAACCAATACCACGTTGGCCAGCCACTCCGAGTATTGACACTCTTCTATGAAACCCGCTTCGAGCAGCTTCTTGACCTCTGCGGCTGCTGCGCTTTCTTTCGGACCTTGGTGTTGAGCTTTTGCTTGATTGGTCTGAACCCCTCTTTGATGTTAAGCTCATGACACATGATTTTGGGTCGAGCCCCGGCATTTCTGTGGCCTCATAGGCGAAGACATCTTGGTACTCCGTGAGCACTTGGATGATATCTTGCCTTGTTTGGGGTCCATGGCCTTGCCTACCCTGACAGTCCGACCGGGGTCCTGGCCGATCGCGACTTCTTCGTCATCCTCGGCTGGCTGAGGACGCTCGTATTGCTTGGGGTTTTCAGTTATGTACACCCCGAGGCTGGTTGAGGGCTGACCCCCTTCGTATTTTCTTTTTTTCGAGTCCTTTTGGACGTCGTTGTCCGAGTCCTTTGGACGTCGTTATTTTTGAGGCTATTCACATAGCATCTCTTGCGGCCTGCTGGTCGCCTTGAATTTTTCCTACCTTCCCGTCATCAGTCTCAAACTGCAAGAGGAGCTGGTAGGTGGAGATGGCGGCCTTGGCTTTGTTTAGCATGGGCCTCCCCATTATTATGTTGTAAGGCAAAGGGTGTCTACCACCAAGAAGTCGATCGGTAGGCTTCTCCCCTTACCCTTTTCACCCATCCGAGTGGGTAATTATTGATCCGACCGGGTGGACAGAGTTGCCCCCGAAGCCTATGAGCGGCTGAGCCATGGGGTAACATCCCGCTCGGTGTACTTCAACTTTTTGAGGCAGTCGAGGGTGATTATATCAGCGGATGACCCACTATCCACCAATACCCTCTTCACCTTTGTATTGCTACCTTGAGCTCGATGACTAGGGGGTCGTCGTGCGGAACGTGCAACGTCCGACTGGGTTCCCCGAAGGTCATGACGGGGCCACTAGCTCAGGGAGCTGGACATCAAGCCTGATGTTTAAGGTTTTGGAGGTGAGCCTTGCGTGCTCGGCCGGTTAGGCCTCCCGACGCGAATCCCCAGCGATGACACCGATGAATCCTTCCGTGTCACCGGTTCGACTGACCCACCTTTTGCTTCCCCTTTTCTTCGCTCGAGCGCTTTAGGTAGTGGTTGAGTTTGCCCTGGTCGGCCAAACCGTCCAAGGATTTCTTGAGCTCTCGACAGTCCTTGGTGGTGTGTCCACATTCCTTGTGATAGTCACACCATAAACTCTTATCCCTTCGAGACGATGATGTCCGATGGGCGTTGGCCTGGAAGCCAATTTTTGTTCCGGATGTCAAAGTAGATCTCTCTTCCGGTTTTTATTGAATCGAGGGTCGTTGCCATTATCGGTGAGCCGATCCCCGCGGCCCCCCGTTCTTTGATGTTTAGGCTGACCCAGGTGTCACCTTTCATCCTTTCTCTTCTTGCCACCCTCATCCGAGTAGCGGCAGATGTCCGTGGCCTGGATGAATCTTTGGGCCCTAGCCATGGCTTCCGAGTAAGTTTTTACTTCATTCTCGGCCAATGACATCTGAGCCGACCGGTTGGAGCCCGGACATAAGGGCAGGAAGGCTACAGCGTCCTGTAGGTCGGTTATTTTGAGAGATTCCTGTTGAACCTCTTTATATAGTCCGACAAGGATTCATTCTTGTCTTGCTTCACCCCCATGAGGTGAAGGCTGGTTTTTCTTTGCCTCTTTCCAGCTACGAACTGGTGGATGAAGAGGTGTTCCAGTATGGCGAAGTCAGTGATGACCCCCGCCGGTGTCTTGGAACCAATTGAGAGCCAGACCTTTGAGAGTGGTAGGGAAGAAGCGGCACCAAGTGGCCTCGCAACTGTCTGAACGCTCATTTGAGCCTTGTAGTAGCCATATGATCATCTGGGTCGGTTAGGCCCGCAAATGGCTCGATCAGGGGGGTTTTGATTTTCCCGGGGTGGGTCCCTAGGATTTCTTGGCTGAAGGGGATCAGGAACTTGAGCCCTCCTCCAGTTAGCCTAGGAGGCTGAGAATGAGCCGAGTCCCCTTGGCCCTCTCGATCATTTGCTTTTTTCTTGAGGAATTCCCGGGCGTCATAGCCTTGGCTGAGGCGCTTCTTGTTGTTAAGGAATTCTCGGGCATCTTGGGGTTTCCGACCCACCCCCCCTTGGGGATTTAGATGTATGGGTTTCGCCATGCAGATGGGCCGGCCCCTGTCGTGCTGACTTTTCTCTTTCCCGGTGGCTCGGGTCTCTCGCATCGGACCGTGGCCGGCTAGGCTGCGGATCCCGATTAGAACGACAGTGGTCCCTCTGGGAGCGGACGACTGTGCGCTCTCTGGGCTCATGCTGTTGAGCGGGAGACTTGTTGCGGCTGCCTCTGTTGGAGCATGGCCATCATGTCCATCATGCCCTTTTGGAAAGTTTTCCTGGAGCTGAGCCGTGATAAGCGCCAGGTCAGACGCAAAGAGCGGCTGAGGCTCCATATGCTGAATATGCTGGGATACCGACCGAGGGTCCAGAGTTTGGACGGTAGGTGACCTCCGATCCGGTGAGGGGGTCCGCTCGGCCTCCCTGTTATGCGCAGGCGAGTGACCTCGCTCCGGCCGAGGGTTCGGGGGTTCCCTATTTGCGCGGGGAGTGGCCTCTTTCTGGCCGACCGACCTGGTCAGAGGCTTGCTTAGCGCGAGTGTTCTTTGTTGGTGCCATTGTCAATTGGCGTTCTGAGCTGAGTAGCTGGGTAAGTAAATCTGAGTGAGTGGTGGCGATAACTTTTTGTACTATCCCCACAGACGGCGCCAAACTGTTTCTGTCTAGAAATTAAGGGTACTGATTCCTTTGCTTAGGGAATACCGGGTCAGATTCGAATGTCCTGAGTCCAAAGTTCGTACGCCGGAATCCTGCAAAAGTAATGGTTAGACTGCCCCGGGGGTTGTTCCGGGATCGCCTCTCCGACGCTCAAGTCAGTTATCAAGCTTAGAGAGATAAAGTCTAGAGAGAGATGCTCTGGTTTGTTAGGTAAGAATTCAATACCTGCTCATTGATGAGGGGGTTGAGTATTTATAGTGCTTGGGATATCCTAACTGTAGGCCAGCTGGAGGGCACTGACAGCTGGGAGGCACTATCAAAGGTGGGGCCCTCTGGAGGTTTAAGGCTTTATTGGGCTTGATTGTCCCTAGCTGGCTTAACCCAGGAAATAAGCCCAAACAATAATATGTGGAAAATAATATACAACCTTTGTATCTTGTTTTCTACGAAATTGCTAGTGTTAGAGATTAAAGAACACCAATTGTTGTCTCTTTACTTGGTTCATGCTGAGTACCAAGTAATATCCCATATCTGCTAGAACGAAAGAACATGAACTGTTTCATTCTATACTTTTGGAAGGGTGGCCAGATTTTTCCCAAGGAGGAGATTAGGATTCTTTTTTTTGGTAATTTGAAAGTACTTACTAAATGAACATCCCGTTAACCTTATTATTATAATGTACTTTTTATTATAGTAGGAGAATAAATTAATGAGAAACCAAGTCCAACCCTTACTTCTTCTTGACCAATCACTCCTTGTTTTTTCTTTCTTCAATTGATTGCTACAAAGTGTGACTTGATAGGATTATATTAGCTTAGTTGTAAGCCTAATCGATATTATCTCACTAATCATCATTTATTCTCTATTAAGTAAATGTGATTACTAAAAAAACGTAACTAATTATCTCTATAATAATTTCTATTATGATATAGTTAGTGATTGTTAGGAAGATTTAAGGACATATTCATTCAGCGTTACTCCTTCATGCGTCCCTTGCTTGAATAATGTTCTCATCGTTGACACTCATTCTCAATTGTTAGAATATTAACCGGACTAAAAGTTTCCCCACAATCAAGACCAACCTGCTGGATTTTACCATCACCTACAAGACGAGCTTTATGTCGCTCAAAAGAACCACCAAAATTATGTTTATGTGCAAAAATCAACATAGACCGAATCACATTAACTCCCGAGGGACGGGGTACTAATTCCCACGTCTCATTTTTAATAAGCGCATCATACTCAACATCCATAGCTAGTTTTCAATTATGGTCACGCAAGGCCTCAACCGGGGTACGAGGTAATGGGGATTTTGTAGTGGTGGTGTGAAGATTAAAAATGGTTTTGGGTTTAAAATTCCCTTATTGGTTGCGGGTAATATGGCCTAGGCGTGTTTGTGTTTGGGCTAACAGATTAAGAGAGGAGGGAGGTGATGTTGGATGTGGCGTTGGGCTTGAAGGACGAGCAGTGGACTGTGGGCCAGGGGCCTGATCCACGGAGGCAGTGAGGGGAAAGCACTGCTGGGAAGGCGCATGAGGAGATGAACTGGGCTGTTGGGATGCTGGCCCAATACGGGGGGGGGGAGCCATAAGGAGGAGTGGGGGGGAATGCGTTGTTGGGTATGCACATTTGGATCCGTGGATGATATGGGCCCAGTAGAGGAGGGTACAGGTGTTGGGTGAGGAGAACTGGGCTGAGATGGACCGGTGTGGGCTAGCTGAGAGACCATCCAGAAAAGTATAAGAAGGAGTAGGATTGTGAATTTTGGTAAATGGGAATTGTGTTTCATCAAAAATCACATGGCGACTCACTATGATTTTTCGAGAGGATATATCATAGCACTTGTAACCTCGATGATTAGGAGGGTATCCCAAAAACACGCATGGAGTAGAACGAGGTTGAAGCTTATGAATAGTAGTGGAAGGATAAAGGGGATAGCATAGACACCCAAAAACCTAGAGATGAGAGTAAAGAGGTTCTCGTTGATATAAAATTTTGAGTGGAGAGTGGTAGTCTAATAATTTGCTTGGAAGGATATTGAGAAGATAGGTTGCCATTAATAAGGCATGATGCCAAAAGGAAGGGGGTAACGAAGCATGAGCCATAATAGTCCAAATGATGTTGTTAATGGTGCGAATATTTTCGTTCAGCTTTACCATTTTGTGAGGATGTGTAAGGACAAGATAGATGAAAATCGATACCATTAAGCTTACAAAAGTCCCAAAAAGGTCCATTATCAAATTCTTTCCTAATTATCACACTGAATGTTTTTTATGTCTCTTTCAAATTGAGTTTTAATGAAAGCTCGAACTGAAATGAATGTGGAATATGCATCAGATTTTTTGGAGAGAGGAAATGTCTACAAATAATTAATTAGAGTAATCATCCAACAATAACATGTAATAACGGCGACCCGAAGAACTCAAAATAGGAGAAGTCCATAAATCACTATGAATAATATCAAATGGCAACATTGTAGTAGAAGAAGATGCTAGAAATGGTAATTTGATATGTTTTCCAAGCGGAAATGAATTACAAAAATAGAACTACTAGAACCACTACACTCAATGAGTTTATTTCGTTGGAGAGAACGAAGAATAGATGGTCCCGGATGCCCAAGATGATCATGCTACATGGAGGAAGCTAAAGCCGCAAAAGTAGATGGTTGAGCAGAAGTGGAAGTGATGGTGGTGGTTGTGATTGGATAAATCTTACCCTTACTATTGCATCTCATGAGACACATCTCCGTCTGAAAATCTTTCACAGAGAACCGAAAAGGATCAATTTCAACAGTAACAGAGTTGTCAGTTGTAAATTTCCGAACAAACACTAAGTTTTTAGTCAATTGGGGGGCATGAAGGACATTTTTTAACGCTAATGGTGGGTTCGGGGGAGGTAAGGTTGTATGACCATAACCACAAATAGGAATAGAATGACCATTACCAACTAGAATGCCACGATTATTGGTCAAATTAAAATAAGACGAAATATTACCTTTGCCCAGAAATCATATGAGACGTCGCTCCAGTGTCCATGTACCAGTTGGAATCCGGAGGAGTGAGGCCAAGGGTATACATCGCAGCCTCGATGTCCGTAGGAGTAGGCGCTGGCCCAGTGGCAGCATACGCTTGTGGTCTAGGCCCCAACACACCAGACCCTTGCTGCTGTGGTCTGGGAACAAACTGGGCCTGACCTAATATGGCTGGCCTGCTGGATATGGACAAGGAGGTGGAGTCCAAGGCCAAGGACTGCCACTGTTCATCCACTGCTGCTGCGACCAATGTTGCTGCTGTCCAGTGGGCTGCTGCTAACCCCCACCACGCCAGCCGCCTCCACCACCGCGGCCACCGCCCTTACCGCCACCCCAACCACCACCATTCTTTTTGCCGAGATAACGGTTTTGATTCTTTTTCCCACCCTGATGATTATGATGAGATGAAGAATCATGAGATGATTCGTCGGCATCAAATGATGAGGCAGCCACCATGGTAGAGGTGGCGTCGGTGGTGGCTTATTTAGCAAGTCCCACTTCCTCTAGAGTAAGCATCGATCTAGCTTGATAAAAGGGAGGAAGAGGGTTTTTATGACGGATGAACGTACCTGGTAGAGGAAAAACTAGGTCGTCACTAGCCTCCTAATCAAACAAACCTAACTAGTTCACTATACTGAGCAAAGTGATAAGTAAGGGTCCAATCCGCAGGGAATAGTAAGAAGAATACTAATGTTGCTAATTGTTGCAAGCTAAGACGAAGATTTAGCAAAAGGTTTGGTTTGTCAAACTAAGAACTAGATTAAGTAATTAACTAAGGTCTTAAGAAAATGCTAAATGATTAGGCAAGAAATTGATTGATAAAAACATTGGGAGAAGGGGATAAACACCATCCAATCATGATTTAGGAAGTAAGAAATGCGAAATATAGGGGAAGGATCAAGCAATAAACCCACACTCAATTCTCACTCTCATGAGCAATTAAATGAGAAAATAACATAAACATCAACTCTAGTCTCCTCTCTCAACTTGACTAAAGCATCAATCAACAAACATCCTAATCCTAGAATGCAAGTAGATAATAGTTATGCTATTGATCGATTAAGAAACCCAAAGAACCCCTAACTTCTTATTCAAACATCAAAATCAATCATGGTTTGGTTTTCACCCCAACCCCCAACTAATTAACTACTCACTAATCATCATAGTCATCATAATAATACTAGTAAAAGGGGAAAGAGAAACAAACATGAACAACTAAGAAATCAACACACTATCTAAAACAAGATTAAGATATGAAAAACTAAAATCTAAACATGGGTTAAACTAATTTTAGACAAAACTTAAATAAATAAAAAGATAAAAGTATAAAAAGTAGAGAGAAGAAGATATATTACTTAAACCATGAAGAACAAAGGAAGATCTTGCATAAAAACCATAATTTTTGTCATAATCCAAGCTACAAAACCATGGAAATCTACTTTCTCTCTCTAGAACTTTACTTTCTCTCACTAGATTAAGCTAAGAACTCTCTCTCTACTTAGGACTAATAAAATCAGAAATTAAAAGCTACTTGAGAATTATTACAAAATTGGTTTTATACCCCGTAGAAATAAGGGCAACGTTATAAAAGATGAAACAAAAGAATCGGGATATCTGGGCGTTGGAGCGCCCGCTCCTGCCAATATGGAGCGCCCGCTCTAGCCTCGCTCCAGGGACGCTCCAATGTTTCTGCCAATCAGTGAAAAATTTCGATGACGGAGCGCCCGCTCCTTCTATTATGGAACGCCCGCTCCAGCCTTGGAGCGCCAGCTCCTTGGTCGCTCCTGGGCCGCTCCATGTTACTGCCATTTGCCTCTGTCCAATATGGAGCGCCCGCTCCTCTTTCTCAGGAGCGCCCGCTCCCCTGCTTGGAGCCTCTTCCTTGCTTCAAAACACTCCAAGAACATATTAGATGGGGGAGGGGGTAGAATGCACATGCAAATGAAATAACCTATATGCAACCTAATAGTATGCAAATGAACTAAAACTAAATGCTAATGAGAATATGAGAAATGATGGAAAAGGGAAAGAAAAATGAAACTATATGGCCTAAAATGAATCTAAATGACCTAAACTAAATGCAAATAAGTGAACCTAAAGTCCACTTATCAAATTCCCCCAAGCTTGCCAATTGCTTGTCCTCAAGCAATCAACAATCTCAAGGAAACCAATGCATGAATGAAAACTATAAAGGGCATCACAAAATTAAGGTCCTCGTCTTATAAGAGGTGTCAAGGCAAAGGGAAATCTCGACCAATTTTCGAAGCTTATAGCCGTCCTTCCTTATCCACAAGTTAGGGGTCAAAGGGGTGGTCTAAGCTAGTGTGCAAAGAAAATGATTGTCTTAGATGACCCTCAACTATCACACAAGCCTTCATTGATTTTAAGTGAAACCTTTCCCTACAAAATGGAAAAACTCGCTCAACCTTGTACCAATCGCGCCCCATAAGCTCACAAGAACCCCCAAGCTAGCCTATTTATTCACTTGTTTTTTTTTTGCAAGGGCCCTAGACTACCACCTCACGCGGTCTACCTCTCACTCGATAGTCATGTTTCTGAGGCACGGTACCGAGCACTCGATATGAGACGCGATAAGAGGGTAAGGTAGCTCATACCCAAGGCATTGGAGCATGTCTATGGGCCAAAGCATGATATAGGCTACTAGCCTTGTGGGCTCTTATGCACCACTTTTTGATCCAATTGGCCAAAGGGCTCGTTTTTTCTTTTCTCTTTTTAAGGCTACTAGCCTTCCATTTGATTGAGCTAGAAAGGTTCTCAAGGTAGCCAAAAGGCGTATCCAAGGTCAAAGGAGAGAGTAAAGACTTTTTATAGGGAAAAGGTGACATTAATTCACGCTAAGGCGAGTCTCGGACAATCGAGCGGTCTATTAGTACCAAGACCTAGGCATCCAAGCTTAAAGCACCCCTAATACTTCTAACGAGCACATAAGACACTCAAGCTAAATCACCTCTACTCAAAAGCCAAGTTCCCAACCTCTTACCTCTAAATTCATATCATAGAGTTATTCCTTAATTAGGTGATGCAAAAATCTTTTTGATGTTTTTTTTTTTTATATGCAAATTATAAGCTACATGCAAAGCTACCATGCCATGCAACTATACTACATGCAAGTCTAAGACCTAAAGAAAATGAGAAGAAAATAAAAAGAAACGTAAAGCAAAAAGATATATACAAAGCAACAAAAGAAGTAGAAATAGGAAAAAGTTATATACGTGTAATATACAAGAAAAACAGTCAACCATGGTCGTTCTCATCAAATTCCTCAAGGCAATAAACATTGAAGCACACTCTCCTATCGTGCCTCGTAAACCCGACCTAGCAATGCATCCTCTCTAAAACGCGCACCCAAAAAGACACCCCAAACCCTTAAAAAGAAGCCACATCTTGCGAGCATAATTAAATATAAACACCCCCCAAACAATCAAGGCACCGTCCTCGGTGCAATCATTCAAAAGAAGTAAAGGGGGAGCGGGGCAAAAGGAACTAGTCCTCGTCCATGTGAGATGGACCGGCTTCCGGAGGGGGGCCGTGAGGCTCCCAACCGCCCGTGTAGCCCGGCGACCAAGCGCCGTAGGGGTGGGGATAGGCGGGATCACCCATGGGGTTGGAACCCCCGGGTGCTCGCCAATCATAGGGTGGGTCGCGTTGGGGCCAATACGGGTACGTGGGTTGGCGTTCATTCCATCCCGGTATTGGCCAATGTTGAGGAGGCCAATTTGGAAAGTTGACATAAGGGTCAACATTTCCACTCTGCACATGGTGATGGTACATATCATCAGTTTGTACCATCATACCACTCAAGTCTTCTCTCATGCCTTGGATCATATTCATCATACGATCCTGGTTGAGAGCAAGACTGTAGTAGGCCCCCTCATACTCAAAAGAGCAGGATGACACTGAGGCACGCCGGCTGGAACTCGGCTCCTCTTGATGGGGAGGAGGAGCTAAGTTGCCGCGTGCGGCCAGGGCGTCCGCGACAGGGGGCTCCAAAGGGATGAGAAGAATCTCACCATCCTCCCCCTCGCGATCAAAGGTGATCACCGCTGGGTTTGGGAGGTAACAGTGATGACGACCCCTTACCTTCCAAACAAACCGCTCGGGATCGGGGTAAAGTCGATCCACCCGGCGGCTCTAATATAGTGCAAATCAAGGAAGGGGTTGTCATCAACTGGAGTCAACAAAGAGAGTTGCTCCCCAAACCCAAGAGCGGAGGCAATGATAGTAACCATCCCTCCACAATGAATATCGGATTTGAATAATTCCCCATGGCGTATAGCAAGACACCGTTGGAGAAATAGAAATCCGAAATTCAGCTTGCCCCCATTTTCGTCAGGGTGATGGGAGGCAATGTAGAGTGCACTCACCTTCTCCGATGCTACCTTACTTGGTTCCTTTTTTGAGTAAATAGAGGTAACAAGGAGGCGGTGAATGTATCTAAGAATGGGGGAATGCATATGAGAGGAATATTCCGTCTTTGGATAAAATGGGGCGTATCCGGCAATGTCACGCCAAAATACGTCCCTTTGATAGAAGGTGGGGTATTGCCAAGTCTCGGGATTGCGAATGGCGTTTGAGACATCACATTGGAAAATTTCATTAAGCCTCGCCAAAGAGATGCATTGGGGTTGAGTGAACAATTGGAAGGAGATTTCATACTCCCCATCATGTCCCTCAACCTCACGTCTCTCAAGAGAGGCTAAGAATTCCAAGGTGAGGCGCTCATACGTCAAGGCGCTAAATGTGTAAAAACGTTCCATGCCTAAAGCAAACAAGGCACGCCTTACATCAACTCTTATCCCTAGACTCTCAAGGGTGTCACCATGGAAAAACTTGGAAGCCTTGATCTTTCGGCTCTTAAGTTCGTCATACCAACGTTTATGTTCGGGGTTGGCGAACTTAAGAGCCGGAAGGGTGCCCTTTGTGTTCTTTTGGGAGGTGGAGCCATGATCTTTTTTAATTTTTTTACACGAACGAAACATACTTGGAGTTTAAGGAGAATAGCTCAACCAAGTGACAGTTTTAAAAATCAAAAGACACGAGCTCAACCCAACAAATAAACACAAAAATAAGGGCACCGACTAAGGCAAGAAAAAAAATCAAAGTAAAAATTAAGAAAATTTGAAAAAAGACTATAAAAAAAAAATTAATAATAATAAAAAATATAAAAACAAAAGGAACTAGATAGATAAAAGAAGTAAGTAACTAAAAGGAAAAGAACGAAAGAAATCACACAAAAATACCAAAAATTCCAAAAATCAAAAAAAAATAAATCAAAATCTATCTAAATCTACCAGCTAAATCCACAAGAAACACCACAATCATCATATATTCAATTTACTTAGCCAAATCTAGAAGAAAAATTAAAGTTAGGGTTAAGGTTTTACCTCCCTCTTTAAGAGGGGTGAAGAAATTCCCAATTGCGAGCAATGTAGGCGATTTCAAGCTTCAATCGTGCTCCTTACCCTTTTTTCTCCAAGCCTGGAGCGGGGCGCTCCTGAAACGCTCCCGGATCGCTCCTTCGTTCTGTTTTTCTTCAAAAAAAAATTCATGGGGCGGAACGCCCGCTCCTTGAACGCTCCCCCCTCGCTCCAACTTTCTGCCTTCCATCTATTTTTGTGCGGAAGGATGGAGCGCCCGCTCCTTTTTTTTGCGGAGCGCCCCTTTTGCTCTCTTGTGGCTCGCTCCATCTTCCCTTCTTCAACACTTAGCCAATTTTTCCATATTTTTCACTCCTCTTGCAATTTTCCTCATGACAAACCTCTTATTCACTCTTCTCTTTTTTATATTTTTTTTTTATGTGGTAAGAAAAAAAACATAAAAAGGTTAGTGCATAAAAAGAAAATATATGAAAAATGCTTGAAAAAGAAAGAAAAAAATAGAGAAATGAAAAAGGGAAAGAAGTCGGGCTGCCTCCCGTAAGCGCTTAAGTTTGAGTCATTAGCTTGACTTTACCTCGCAATCAAGTGGGTGGAGAGGCCCTTTTGAGGTGAAAAAGGTTTTTCCACATGGTGCGGTTGAGGTTTGTGGCAAGGACTTGGAGTCCTTCAAAGTGAATGGACAACGCCTCAAGATCTACTATGAGGGTGACACAGTTGGAAAAGTCCTATCCCTCGAACTCAAGGAGTTCAATTCCTCTACCAACAAGATGAAATGAAAATAGTAAAAGACTTAGACTCACACAACTTTACAACGTTTTAATGCTAGACACTATTCCCCGGCAACGACGCCATTTTGGTAGAGGAAAAACTAGGTCGTCACTAGCCTCCTAATCAAACAAACCTAACTAGATCACTAGACTGAGCAAAGTGATAAGTAAGGGTCGAATCCGCAGGGAATAGCAAGAAGAACACTAGTGTTGCTAATTGTTGCAAGCTAAGACGAAGATTTAGCAAAAGGTTTGGTTTGTCAAACTAAGAACTAGATTAAGTAATTAACTAAGGTCTTAAGAAAATGCTAAATGATTAGGCAAGAAATTGATTGATAAAAACATTGGGAGAAGGGGATAAACACCATCCAATCATGATTTAGGAAGTAAGAAATGCGAAATATAGGGGGAAGGATCAAGCAACAAACCCTCACTCAATTCTCACTCTCATGAGCAATTAAATGAGAAAATAACATAAACATCAACTCTAGTCTCCTCTCTCAACTTGACTAAAGCATCAATCAACAAACATCCTAATCCTAGAATGCAAGTAGATAATAGTTATGCTATTGATCGATTAAGAAACCCAAAGAACCCCTAACTTCTTATTCAAATATCAAAATCAATCATGGTTGGGTTTTCACCCCAACCCCCAACTAATTAACTACTCACTAATCATCATAGTCATCATAATAATACTAGTAAAAGGGGAAAGAGAAACAAACATGAACAACTAAGAAATCAACACACTATCTAAAACAAGATTAAGATAAGAAAAACTAAAATCTAAACATGGGTTAAACTAATTTTAGACAAAACTTAAATAAATAAAAAGATAAAAGTATAAAAAGTAGAGAGAAGAAGATATATTACTTAAACCATGAAGAACAAAGGAAGATCTTGCATAAAAACCATAATTTTTGTCATAATCCAAGCTACAAAACCATGGAAATCTACTTTCTCTCTCTAGAACTTTACTTTCTCTCACTAGATTAAGCTAAGAACTCTCTCTCTAATTAGGACTAATTAATTTAGAAATTAAAAGCTACTTGAGAATTATTACAAAATTGGTTTTATACCCCGTAGAAATAAGGGCAAAGTTGTAAAAGACGAAACAAAAGAATCGGGATATCTGGGCGTTGGAGCGCCCGCTCCAGGCTTGGAGCGCCCGCTCCAGCCTCGCTCCAGGGCCTCTCCAATGTTTCTGCCAATCAGTGAAAAATTTCGACGACGGAGCGCCCGCTCCAGCCTTGGAGCGCCAGCTCCTTGGTCGCTCCTGGGCCGCTCCATGTTACTGCCATTTGCCTCTGTCCAATATGGAGAGCCCGCTCCTCTTTCTCAGGAGCGCCCGCTCCCCTGCTTGGAGCCTCTTCCTTGATTCAAAACACTCCAAGAACATATTAGATGGGGAAGGGGGTGGAATGCACATGCAAATGAAATGACCTATATGCAACCTAATAGTATGTAAATGAACTAAAACTAAATGCTAAACATGAGAATATGAGAAATGATGGAAAAGGGAAAGAAAAAGGAAACTATATGGCCTAAAATGAATCTAAATGACCTAAACTAAATGCAAATAAGTGAACCTAAAGTCCACTTATCAGTACCTACAATTTTGTAGGATGGTGTGAGACCCGAGACGAATTGCAATACAAGACGGTCATTGGAAAACGTAGTGCCGACTTGTTTGAGCTGATCCGGCAACTCTTTGAGTCGTTGGCAATAGGCCAAAGGGAAATCGGCCATATCAAGATGAGAAAATTTCTGTTCAAGAACAACGGCCCGGGAATTCTTGTTGTCTTGAAAGATGTCATGCAAGCTATTCCATGCAGCCATGGCAGTCATATCTGGTTCTATAATGGTGTGCAATAGGTCGGTGGAGATTGTGGAATATAGCCACTGCAGAACTGTTGCATCTAGCGTGGCCCATAAGTCTTTTTCATCAACAGTGGTCGGCTTGTTAACCGACTCATCGGCAGGAGGGATAATGTGGTGTAGAACACGATGAGATCGCGCATGAACTTTAAATAGTTCAGCCCACGTCCCGTATTGAACATTCCAGATCTAGAGTAATGGGGATATTGTTCTTGATATTGGAGACGGCGAGGGCGGGATGAAAAGTGGAGCCCTTGGTGTCAACCATGGTGACTGTCGTGAAGAATCTAGGTTTGGCTGACACCATGAAAGAGAATAATCCCTTGATTATTTTCATTAACCAAAATAGTTTATATACCATAGAAACTAACCACTATTCTAGGCTATAAATCAGGAGACTAATAAATACTTGACTAATAAAGAGATATGCTAATATATACAATATATTACATATTCTAACATCGATTATTACCAACTATTCTTATGACTAAGGGCCTGTTCTCCCCAGCTTATTTTCAGTTCAGTTCAGTTTAGTTCAGTTCAGTTCAGTTCAGCTCCAATAAGTTCAGTTCGGTTTAGTTCAGTTCAGCTCCATTCTTTTATAATCATTTTGTTAAATATTATTATTATGTTGGTATAATTTATTTCACTAATTATTATTATTATTATTATCATTATTATTATTATTTAAATATATATCATTACTATTAAGTATTATTATTAATGTTGTTTCTATATATTATTTTGTTTATTATTATTATTATTATTATTAGGAGGAACATAATTTAGGTCAAAAGCACAAATAAACCCACTTTTTTTAGCCCATAAACCAATCAAATCGCGTCAAGACGTTTTATGATGTAATTTTCGCGGTCCAACCCAATCATTATTTTTATTACTAAATATTTTTATATTATAAAATCTAATTATTAAAATAGTAATATTAATTTACTTCTTAGATATTATTTTTATTATATATCATCATCAAGTATTAATATATTAATACAAATAATATAAAATAATTATTATTAATTATCATTATTATCATTAATTATTATTATTATTCTTATTAATTTATGATTATTAATATTATTTATTATAACTATCATTTAAAAATATCCAAAATACTATTATTATTATTTATTATATTCATTATTATTACTTATCATTATAATTATTATTTAATATTCATATTATTATTGTTTAAAATATTATTTATATATTTATTACATTCAATTTAATTCAATTTAATTTAATTCAATTCAATTCAATTCAATTCAATTCAATTCAATTCAATTCAGTTCAGTTCAGTTCAGTTCAGTTCAGTTCAGTTCAGCTCCAATAAGTTCAGTTCAGTTCAGTTCAGTTCAACTGTTTTATGCCGAAGAGAACAGGCCCTAAGCCCTTGTTTTTTTGGACTTGGAGAAACTAGACTGAATTGAACTAGATTGAGAGAAACTTAACTACTGAAAGTAAGTGAATCGAACTGAAAGTGAACTGAAGTGAACTAAAAATGGATCCAAAAGAAAATGACTTAAATAACTTAGAAGAAGATATTATCTGGATTTTCTTAAGCAGATTTTGATCTCTACTATTATCGTCTGGAACCATCCGTAGTTAGATTGAGTCTCAAATATGTCCTTTTAAGTTCATTTTTGTGAAAATCAATCTTTGTCTAGCTAGTTTTTATCAATTGAATTTATCTTGCTTAGCTTGTGCTCGTCTCTATAATAAGGTTTTCATTGATAAGGCGATGAGCAATCTGTTTCGCAAATGCCCTCCAAAAAAGATAGGATGCCAATTGCCAACCTGAAAAATTTAAAAAGCATCTTTGAAAATATTGAAAACCATCACACCAAAGTATTGTTGTCATTGAGGTTTAAGTTTTGGTAAAACATATACACCTCCGCTTTTTTTTATTCTTACTACATTTTTCTCAAATAATTATTCTTTTTTTATTTGCTACTCTCACCGTTTCAAATTATCAGGCGTTTTAGTTAAAAAAAAATTTGTTTGGAAATATAAGACATTCTACAATACTAATGTTAAATTAAATGCAATTTCAAACAATCAAGATAAGATTATAGGTTATTTTAAATTACCACTACAACATTTAATGCCAAGTCTTATTACCTATGCAAATCTACCTAAAACTAATTAACTAAATTCTTAATATGTGTAAAAATTATCTACATGCCTTCTAATTTGAAATGGAGAGAATATGTCTTTTAAACTTTCCTGCTTTGAAGTATTTGGCGTAACAAAAAGTAATCATATCTATTTTATTTTATACTTTTTCTAACAATTAAGGATATTTCAGTACCCATCAAAAAGTAATGATCCCCTCACCTCATTTAATGTTTAAGGGGCCAAAAAGTACTCGAATAAATTTGAAAGGGACATATCCTAAAACTAGTAAAAATAATAATATAGCAAATAAAAAAAATTGAAACGAGAATGTATATATAGAGAGATATTTATAAGTAAAGAGAACAAACTTCACCTCCGAAAAAAAAATTACAGCCAATAACTAGGATGGCTGGTGAAATAAAAAAAAAAATTAAATTAATTTTGTCAAATGCTATAATGTCAAATATTTATCTTGAATGAATTTTAGATCAGCATGATACAATTTTAAAAAGTTCTTACTTATTACTTATAAATGGATATTTTGAATGACATCTACTAGTATTAAATGAAATTGTGTTTACATGCATATAAAAAAAAAATATATATATCCTTAATCCCCAAAAACTATTCGTGCCAGCAGTAACAAAAAATAAAACACAAAACAATCCCAAACACCACACGAGCCACTAATAACTACTCGTAGTTTTCTTGTTAAAACATTATCTTATATTAGACACTACTTTCATTTTATTTCTAATTGTTTTATTCACATATTGTTTCAAGCATAGTGAATTGTATGTAAAAGAAAAAAACTTTGAGTATGTGATTGTGATATACTACCTCCATTTCCTAAAGATCTTCCCTCTTTCCGTTTAACTGCGTTTCCGAAATATCTTCCCTTTTTTACTTTATTCCTTATTTGAAATTTTTTTCCCCCTTTTTCCCTTCCCATGTCCCTATTATATGGTCTACTATTACATTATTAATTCAATTTTATTTCTTTTCTCTCTCCTACTTTACCCACCCCACACTCCACACAAATTAATTCTCATTGGTATCTATAATAACAGTAACAAGGAAGATTTTTTGGAAACGAAGGTAGTAGTTTTGGAGCTTTAGTAAAATATTGAAAACCTCAAAAAAGGAATCTGAAAATTTCAAAAGAGCTTTAAGTTGAGATAATATTTTTTCAAAAGACAACTAGAAATTGTAACAAGTGTAATACAGACAATGTAATTATTAATGATAGACTTATCGTTTTGAAATCCAGCGGCAAGGTGTGTATCATGATAAAAAGTGTCATATAAGATGGTTACTAAGGAATTGTTCGGATAACTTGTAGTTTCCATTTTTGGGTTTTATAAATGTAAAAATCATATAATATAAAAGGATATAATGAATTTGAAATAAGTCATATTTATACAATTTATGCTAATTTTAGAAACTGACAGTATGATACTAGAAACTAGGAGCAGTTCATTATCGTTTTAATTTCAAGTTTTCATTTTTTCTCTAAAACTAAAAACAAAATATGGAACCAGTAGGTCTTGTTCGTTTTTTTTTTATAGTTTTCAGTGTCTTTGAAAATCAAAAACAAAATTAAGGAAACTAGATAAGTATTTTTTAATTTTATGTTGCGATTTTCCCAAATTGACATGTTATGTATAAGTATGAATACTTTTAAGTTTATTATACCCCATATATCCTACGACTTTTACATTCATGAAAACAATTTGATAGTGATGTCGAACGGGTCCGTAATTTCAAATTTTGTTGTCGGTTTTCAAAATTGTCATGTTTAACATAAGTATGACTAAAATTTAAGTTTAGTATAACTCTTATATCATAGGACTTTTATATTTATAAAACAAAAAATTAAAAACTCCAAGTATTCTGAAAGGACTCGTAATTTTCTGCTAATTGAAAATAGAAAACGATAACGTGCTAAAATGTATTACCAAACATCTCCTCATGGAAGTATGCCATGATCAAATCCGTGGTTTAGCTAAGTGCCAAAATCACGATGCTAAAAAAAACTCACTTTTTTAGTCTCTTAGTTAATACGTATCCATGAAGATGCCACATTAATGGGAATTGAATGATCAAAATGATTACACAAAATCAAGGAATGAAATTTGATATCCTAGTTTTCCCACCCACATTACACAAATTAAAAGCTTAGCATGGCATATGTGAATTAATTATGATATGACAAATTCTCTCTTGTTGGAGTGAATCAAATCTCTTGTGAAAAAAAAAAAAGATCATTGCATTTATGCGTACATATTCTATTATGATTATTATGCTAGGATGTTATCTGTAATTAGTATGGGAAAGGCTACTTGTGGTATTTAGCCTCTACTAATTCGGACAAACAATTCGGTTTTGGTTCATGACTTAACGGGTCAGGCTGATCTTTTGCTTGAACTATCAGAGTACAAATTATTATTTACCTGTAGTAATTCAGCTATGTCAAGGCATTGATGCAAACAAATATAAAATCTTTATTTTCTTTTTATAAAAATAAAAGGCAAAGATACGCAAAATTAGTTATATTATATTTTTCAAAAACATAATAGTGAGGTAGAGAGTGGTTTTGTTTGACTTTAACAAAGATGTTTCTATTTTCTTATTTAAGATAGGTATTATATTTGTCTTCTTTTAAAAAACTAACATAATAGCAAACTTAATGCTTATTTCCAGTTTAAAGTCATCAGGAAAGGCAAAATACTGCGTCCCCTTTATGACGAACTTGTTCCCAAGACAAATAGCCGCCCAGTCATCATCAAATTGCACAGACGCGATGCTACCAGCCTCGTTGGGCGGCATATATAAATTAAGATCGGCCAGCCCGTCCTCATCAGACTCCTCCGGGATGACCTCAGGAGGGTCCTCGTCCTCCTCAGCCTCCATATTGGTCGACTCCCCCTCAGACTCTAGGGCTCGAACCACACTGTCTACTTCGTTCGAATCTACAGACGACACTACCGCCTCATTTGGTGGCGGCCTAGCCGAAGTCGCACCTTTTTCTACTATTCTTACTGGTCTAGAAGAGGAAGGATTAATGGGGGGAAACAGTTCTGGGGAACGTTCAGCAAGGCCTAACATAGTCCCATATTGGTTGTAGACCGGCACTCCTAATGCGTTTTCGAGCCCCACTACTACTCCTAATGGAGAGGCGTGCAATACCGGTTCATCATCATGCCTACCAGAGGTACTACAGTCATTTTGGCTTTTGTCGTAAGTTCCCTCGCAGTGTCTGCTATCGGTGTCCTTGATCAAACCACGTGTTATGAAGCACATAAACAGTTGTGAAGCAACTTCTCATGAGAAGCTCTGACAGCAGTCACGCGCATCGAGGCGACAATTGGAATTCCCAGGCAATAGTTAACCTTCCCACGGTATTTCATGTCAGCCATTCCCATGACGGCTTAACATTTACTAAGCAGGATATGAGTTGTTAGTTAAATTGTGCTTAGTTGGTTGAGTGAATGATGGTGGATTGTTGTGTGATGTTGGTGGCAAAATCAAATTGGAGCACCGTTAAATTAAGTAGTAACATTTGTTGGTATTTTGCGTACTTTGAAAACAATTGTGATATTAAGTTTCTTGGTTAGTCCAACAAAATTTGTTAGTTTAGTTTAAATAGAGGAAGCCTTATGCTAGCGGTGTCGAGCAATAAGTTATGTAATTAAATTGTTTTTCTATTACAGGTTGTCACTTAGTTAAGTAGTATGATTTGCTAAGCAAATTAGTTTGGATTTATTTATCTAACTAGATGTTTTTGGAGAGATGATATTGATATTATTTAATTGATATCATTGTGGTAAATGATAAGGTCGATTTATGGAGTTGAAGAGTTATTTGGAGATAAATGATCATTCTTACAAGGTTATTAGTATGAGAGTGAATATGTTAGTTTCGTTGTCTCCTAATTAATGAGTTGTAGTTCAACTCATGAGAGATTCTTATTTAAGAAAAGTGATTGAGTTAGTTTTATATAATTAAGCTAGATGAGAATACTTGTTTAATTTATTAGTTAACAATTAAACATTTGAAATGTTATGAGTTAATAAGGGACAATCTATGTTTCTTGTATCTAATGTTGGTAGTCTAGTAGAAAGTGTTAATCTTTAATTAATTTAAATAATATTCATGTTATCACTTAGAGTAGTAGTTTAAGTTCATTGTTAATTATAAGCTAAGAGTATTGCGATTAAGAAGTTATAAAGGCAAAACGTTGTTAGTGAGGGACTACTTAACTAGACTCTAGGAATGAATTGGTTTTGTCACTTTACTTAACCAAGTATTGATAATACGAAGAATGTTAAAAGTAGTTAATATCTCATAAAGTCAATAGCAAGGTTTGTAATATATCTTAGTTAGTGTGATGAGGGAATATCCATAGAGTGGATTAATATAGTAAAGTTAGCATACTAGTTAGAGTTTACTAAAATGCAATTATGATGTTTATTTCTTTTAACAATACTTACTAAATAAAGCTTGTAGTTCAGTAAAAGTAAACCACTCGTATGTTGGTTATAAAGTAAGACATTACCCACTTCTTTGTTAAATGATTGAGATTTGAGTTGATCAAATTAAAGTTAACTTGTATGAGATTTACTTTGATTGACTTTTAAATGAAGGAGGTGACTTTGTTGGTGCTAGAAAGAACTTTGGAAAGGAGTAATCAATAGTGGCTAATAATATGTTGAGTACTGGTTATTGGTTAATTAATTATTGACTTAGTTATCTGGGTTGTGTAAAATCATATTTCACTTTGATATTGGTAAATGGAGTACTATAATCAGGTTGTTCTATTGTATAATTAGTATGCACCAAAAGTAAGTTAATACCTCATATTACTTAAGTAAGTGTAAGTCGAAGAAATACTTCAAACTAGTTCCAACTACATGCTAGAAGGACTTATAATTAGAAATGAGATTGTCTCGCTCTACTAATTAGGATTATGATTCATTAATGGTTATTGTTGATGTTTTATTGAACATGAGTAGTTATTAGTTGTTGTGGTACATAAGTTTTATGATTGACATTGCTAGCCTATAAAAGTATACATGTATTATTATGAAATACTTATAAAGATATTATGTTAATCGATTATAAATCTCTATGAGAAGTGTTCTAGATTGGATTATTTTTCAAAGATTGTTGTTAAGAGTTATCGAGATGATATGTAAACTAGAGTTTTTAGAATGATCGGAATAAGTTATGAACGATAATGGAAAGTGATCTAAAAGAGGAAAGTAGCCTTGTCTGAGTCGATGGATGAGGTGACACGAACAGTGCCCTATGGACTGGGAACCTTGGGGGGGCCACAAAGAAAAATTCCCATTACTATGTGGAGGCGATAATCAGGCGATATATCAGGTATTGTGAAACATGTGATGGCTGATGAAATCAGCGAAAAACGTACTCCGGATTAGTCGCGGTTATTGGCCAAAAGTAAAGAGAATGGTTGGGTGAGGACGCCCACTGTCGGAGTGTAAGCTTCGTCTCCTCCACCGCGTTCTCTTTCCCCTTGGTTAAAAAGGAAGTTATTTCAAAGTATGAAAGTTATGTTTATGTTGGATTTTCGATGAGGAATCATATCATGGTAAGTTGTTTTGATATTGGATTCCCAATAAGGAATCATATGTTGATATTGGATTCCTGATAAGGAATCATACTTGGGTATTGGATTCCCGATGAGAAAGTGTGTATTGGAATGTTGTCATGTTATTGAACTCCTTGATAAGGAATTGTTGGTAATGTATAAGAAAATGATTAATATAGTAGCGGAAAATATAAGGTTGATTTCTAATAAGATTTCTAATAAGAAATCGATCAAAGGTCATTAAATATTATTTATATCGAAGTCGGCAAACTTAGTTCCTTGATAAGGAACCGTGATATATTTGAAAGACTAATTAAATAAAGATGTATAAAATATGTTTGTTATGATTGCTTGAAAGTTTCCTTCTATTCACTGTTATGTAAATGATGGTGTAATAGAAAAAAGATAATCGGATAAAAATATAATAAGTACGTGGTCAACAGGAGTTGATGTGATGCATGTTGTGACAATGTGACTATGTTGAGCGTTGAGTCGTTTTCAAGTAAAAGCCACCAAAGCATGTGTTAAGCTTATTTATGGGTTTAGTACTTAGCTTTGGTGATGTGTGTATGTTGTTTTGTCATTTTTGTGGCCTGTCACTTGGTGGGCGGCATCTTCTTAAATGTTTCAGGTTGAAGTCGTAAGATAATTTTTTTGCAAGTTGAAGCTAATACAAGCTGGAGCAGTGTTACAGGTATTATCGAAGTGAGGACACTCGATCGACTTTGTAATAGTTAGCAATAAAATTAGTTATAACATAATTTTGTATTTGAGAGTCGCTAGCTAGTGCTCCTGATTCTCTGTTGGTTGTTGCTCATCGAAAGCGCTGAGGTTGTTGAGTTTGGAGTATTTTATAAATGGAAATTGTAAACAGGTTTAAATTATTTCCCGCTTTAGGATTGTCCTATTTTCGAAGAAACTTTGCCGGATTTTCTATAGAAATTTATTAGAACAGAGTTTGAGAATTAATTTTGTGTTGTAATAGTTAATTTGAATTGAATAATAGAATTGGGACTTGAGTTCCACACTCTCCGATGTAGTTCGATGAGTGTAATGGTAATAGTTCGGGTTATCTCAACTATAGTCTCTTTCGCTGTGCTTAATCCTTTGTAAGCTAGTCGAAAAAATTCGGGCTATTACATCTGCAGTTAACAAAGGCTGAGATCATGGTTGTGAAAGAATATCATATTAAGCATAAAGCTTATATGGAATTCCATTCACATAAGGCTAAACTTGCCCGGATTAAGGATGGTAATGAAAATTCAACCTTATTACATGAAAGTATTAAGGTTGGGATACTTCAAAATCAGGTATACAACATTTATGATGAAGATGGTAATTGGTTAGATAATGCAGAGGATGTTTCAAAAGTATTTTTGAATTACTATGAGAAGTTGTTAGGGGGAGGTCATCAGCCTCAGACACCAGTTTTGACTCAGATTGTACAAGAGGGCCATATGGTTATAAATGCTCACATATATAGCAATTTTGTGTGCTCCTTACATAAGGGAGGAGATCAAGAGGGCATTATTCTCTATACTAGGGAATAAGCCCCTAGTATTGATGGTTTTGTCACCTATTTCTATAGAGATGCATGATCTATAGTGGGGGAGGATGTGATTGAAAGCTTTGAATACATTTTTTATTACATTGGTGCCAAAAACAAAATCTCCTAAGAATGTGATGGAATGTAGGCCTATTTCTTGATGTAATACCATTTATAAGTGTATTAATAAGGTTCTTTGTGCAAGATTATTAAGACATGTGTTATCTGATTTAATAATGGAAAACCAAGCAGGGTTTGTCTATGGCAGATTTATTGCTCATAACATTATGGTAATTCAGGATTGAAGCATTATGGCAGGAAAAATGTGAAACCAAGCTATTTAATTAAGATTGATTTGTAGAATGCATATGATACAGTGAACTGAGAGTTTCTTAAAGAGATTATGCAAGCGTTGGGCTTCCCTTCTTCTTTTACATACCGATCTTATAATGGAGTGTGTAATAACTTCTATCTTCTCATTGATATTGAATGGACAGATGGAAGGTTTCTTTAAATCTTCTAGAGGTTTGAGACAAGGAGACCATGTCTCTCCTCTACTCTTTCTTATTATTATGGAATACCTGTCTAGGATATTGACTAATAAGCTTGGAGAGTTGACAGGCCCGGTCTTGTCTTTTTTGGGGCCCTAGGCAAAATAGGAGCTTGGGGCCCCTTAAAAAATGCAATTTATACCAGAAGAAATAAAAAAAATATATGCAATTTATAATAGAACAAATAAAAAATATATGCAATTTATAATAGAACAAATTTAAAACATATGCAATTTAGCTTGTAAATGGTCTTAATTCTCATGAATTAAATTTTTAAGAACAAATCTGTCAATAGTACATTGGTGTGATTTTAGTAAGTTTTCGCTTTTTCCTTTTTTTCACTTTCAGATAAATATTTTTTAGGCAACATATTTGCACATAAGAAAATAAATCAAACACTCCATGAATTAAATGATAATTTTACAGAATGATAACTTTAGAGAATAAAATGATAATTTCAGATAATGAAATGAAATAATAATTTCAAAGAATATGCACACAAAATGATAATTTCAGAAAATTAACTGATAAAACCTTGACCAACGTGTAAGAAATCCGACAGGCAAAGGCACTGAGGCTGAGGCAACAGAGAACCACGACCACCGCCGGATGGCCGGAATGGGATCGTACCACCGTCGTGACTCGTGAGGCAAAGAAATCGGAACGAGACTCAACAGAATTTGGCAATTTTCAATCGATAGTCGACCAAAATTCCCAAAAACAATTCTTAAATTTGAAATTTCTTAATAGTTTCAATTGATTGAGAGTAAATTTTATGAGTAATACAAATGCAATTTTCCCTTATTTAAATTGCAAAAAATATCTTGTTACTATAATTAAGAGGAGGTTAACAGCTATATTTTGGGAATTATGGAAATTTTTCATGAATTTAATGGTGGTTAGAGAAAATTATGGAGATTAAAAGAGGATTAAATTTGGGTCTTGGAACTTGGAACATGAAAGGAGAGAGAAAAAATAACTTCAGTTGTTTGGAGAAGATGAAGAAGCGCTTGTTATTTGGGTTTGACAATAATTGACAGCACTTTCTCTTTCTTCAATTTTTCACGCATCTCCAAATTTCGCCAGCGAATTATTTTTTTATGAGTAAAACTGGGCCCCTTGTTAGGCGTGGGCCCTGAGCCATTGCTCCTCCAAACAAGGCTCGGGGCCGGGCCTGAGAGTTGAATCATTTTCAGTTTCATCCAAGGTGCAAGGATATGAAACTCACTCACATGTATTTTACAGATGATCTTGTGATGTGTTGCAAAGGTGAGTATATGTCTATGATGTTAATGTTACAAGCTTTTCAGCTATTTTCAGACTCTTCTGGTTTAAAAGCAAATATCGATGAATTTTCCATATATGCTTGTGGTATGCCTCAAGAAGATATGCAAAGAGTAACAACAGCTTCAGGATTCACACAAAAAACTCTTCCATTCAGGTACTTAGGAGTACCAATTTGTGCCAAGAGAATAATAACATAATGTGGGGTGCTTATTGAAAAAATCACTACTTGAATCAAGGTCTGGAGTTCCGAGAACTTGTGGTATACTGCAAGAGTTCATCTTATTAACTCAGTCTTATTGAATTTGCATATATACTAGGCTCAGGTACACATTTTACCTAAATTAGTATTGAATGATATAAGTAAGATTTGCAAATCTTTCTTGTGGCCGAGTGGTAGTCATTTTACCAATAAACTTTGTGTTGTTGATGTTCCGGGAAACAAGTATGTATTCATAAAGCAACATGGGGCCTTGGATTCATGAATATCTTATTGTAGAATGTGGCTAGCTTGGGGAAATAATTATGGGCGATAAAAACTAAGCAAGATAGTGTTTGGATAAAATGGGTAGATGCGTGTATTTGAGAGGGACTGCTTGGTGGATTTATGTTCCTCAGGCTAATTCAAGCTGGTACTAGAGGAGAGTTTGTGCTATCAAAGAACAGATTAAACAAGTGTATACACAGGGTGAATTTCATAGCAAGAGTTGCTACTCAATTAAAACTATCTATGACAAGCTCATGGGAGAACAAATCAAGGTTACATGCGATAGATTTGTTTGGAACTGGTTAAATATTCCTAATCATAAATACATATTGTGGTTTGCTATGCAAACTAAGCTCCAAACTACAGCTAGGTTGGCTCAGTATGGAATCAGTCAAATAGATTTATGCTTAATCTGGTAGTAGAAGGGAGGATCACATGCATCTCTTATTTCAATGCCATTTCAGCAATCAATGTTTGAAGCATCTCAAGGAATGGTTGCATATCAGGATAGTTATAGATGATCTTCATCAATTGATCAGAAGAATTCAAGGAGCAAATTGGTTAAATTTTCAGAAACATACCATATTAGCTTAACATGCCATATTAGCTAGTATAGCTACACTAGTGTATCTAGTTTGGCAAAGTAGGAATTTAGTGTATTGGGAACATCATGTTCCTAGTATCAGTAGTGTTGTGAAGCAAGCCCAAAGTCCGATTAAGGTTATAATGTATGTTGTAATGCCTTAGAAGATAATTGTGAGGGATCAGACTTGGTTTTTAAATATGTAAGTGATGGAATGTAATTAGTGCCTTGTTGGCTTCTTTGCTTGTGTCTCCCTTTGGGTTTGGTTAGGTTATAAAATGTGGTTAAATTCTCTTGCTTAGCAAAAAAACAAGTGTTCATGGAAGAATATTTATTTGAAAAAGTGCGTGAGTGAGAAGTGCACCACAAAGAGAAGTGCTACAAAATTAAAAGAGTACATGTTGGTGAATATGCATCAACAACGAAATATTGATAGTGGTGAGACGTGCTTCATAAATAAAAAGTAGCGCTTCATATTATTCTAGCAACTTTAAAGCAAGAGGCTTTGTTGAATGTTATGCTCCAAAGTTAGTAGTGCATTTTAAATTTAGGAGATTAATTTGTAGTTAGTTGTTTTTAGTCAAATAGCATGTGTTTGTTTGAAAAAAATTTAGTTGTTAGTGGATTAGTTAGGCATGTTCTTTTGAAATTATTTTGATTTCAGTTGAGTTAAGTTCAGCTCTCTTCAGTTCAATTCAGTTCAGTTCAGTTCAGTTCAGTTTAGTTCAATGTTATTGTTATTACTACTATTATGCTACCACTACCATCACCATTAACTAGTTTAGTTCAATTTAGTTCGTTTCAGTTTAGTTTAATTCAATTCAGTTCATGTAGTTTAGAAGGAGTATTAGTAGTAGTTCAACTCAATTTAGTTCGTTTAAGTTCAGTTTATTCAATTCAATTCATTGTAGTTCAGTTTAGTTTCTCCCAATTCAACAAAATAGGGCCTTAGTGGAAAATTTGTTCTCGCTTTATATATAGCTTCATCTGTTATTTTGGTTGCCTATGTCATGTACCTCTTACTTTTTGAATATAATTTTTACATAAAATAATTAGCACTTATTTTTGGATAATTCATCACAAACCACTTCTGCAACCATCTTGGCGCGGTCTTAACCGCATGTTTAATGCACACTATGCATGACAAAGTAACCCAACCTAATATAACTTCGGTAACTATTTAACACACGGATTTTTAAGTGTAACTAATAAACTATAATTTATGGTGTAACAATTCACAAATCACAGCTTCTTTTATATATATATAAAAAAAAAAAACTCAAATGACATAAATGAATGATATAATGACGTGAAATTCATATTATTTTTATTAAACTTTACGTGATTATGCATGTTATACAATAAGTTATGATATAAAATATTACACACAACACCCACTCTTTAACAAATGATATGGTTTATTGTTGAACTCACAGCCAACAGAACAATTTTTTGCCACCTTTTTTCCCCATAAATGTAGCACTTCCTTCTAAATATGCATTCAGAACACAGTTAATTTGTAAATCGTACATATAGCTGGTTTCTTAATTGAACAAGTTGACTCATGAATAGAACATCATATTTATCATAGCATTAAAATTAAAAGTTTCAGTAGTGAATTTAATATATTGAATCAGATGGATGAGTTCTTAATGTTCTCTTCATCGATCTAAGATGCGACAAGAATTCACATTACTTTCTCTTCCATGAATGTTCCATTAAATAACAATCTGAGCCCTCACTTTAACTACATGTTTTGAGTTGTGACTGAACACATATATTAACTTACAGAGGAAATTAATCACTACGAAATCCCCCCCCCCCCCCAAAATGTTCTAGTATTATCACATAACAATATAACACTAATATGTAAGTGTTATACCATTAGTTGGTGTTGTGACACGAGAAGAGGTGCATACAGGAATTTATATTTGGAGGAGCACAAATAAATGTAATAGATCAACATGCAAACCAATAATTAAATATATAATGAAACTAATACACAGTCTAAACAGTAATTTACAAGATATGATGAGGAATTCAGTTTTAATTGAGTTTTAACAGGTTCCAATGAGAACGAATGAGAACTAATTTCGCGTATGAAAAGTAAAGCAAATAGACATTGAAGAAAATCATATTAACTGAAAAGTAAATAATAACCCATTATACAACTTTTTATACTTGGTATTTTAACTTTTTTTTTAGGAAATAAACGCAATAATAACCAAAATAGTATCATCATTGACAACTAACATTTCAATCAATTTTGTAAAGAAGTATAATTTTGGATAAGTTTAAGCCAATTTAGTATTAAAAGTAGATGAAAAACTAGTAAAAGTAAAGGAAATTGGTCCAATAGTAAATAAAACTTTTCTTAAACTAAATAAACTGGGAACCAATTTGATAAAGTTGCATAATTAAAAAATTGCCATTAATGATACATGAATGATGTAAACTATTGGAATTGGATTATTCAAGAGACCAATTCGCCTTTTAATTATGTAGAGTATGGTTTTGGAACCATTGATTTGGAATTATTCATATGTAACTTTTTTTTTAGTTAAAGAATCTAAAACTCCCAAAGTGCTATATTTGAATTACTATCTTTCATATTGTGCCAAATCCGGTTCATTTTTATATGTTTTTCTCTTTTTCGGGAATATTTTGCTAATGAGATCTAAATCAAACTTGTATTTGATTCTTGATTCCAATCTTGTTGCAATAGTAATTTCTTAAAAAAACTAATTCGCATGTTTTACTGTGTTAATTACATGAAAAATATGTTTAAAGGTGATAACAAGGAATAGGGCCAGGAAGAATCCCATTAGACAGGATAACAAGAATCAATCTACTTTTTGAACCATCATATGGGTTAGCTCGAGTCCGCACAATGGTTGAAAGTTTCACGAACTCAACTTTATTCTCTTATGCGGTGTTGTTTTTGCTACCCTCGCTTAAGAATGAGCGCATTGAATTGAATGACAAAATCTAATCAATTTTCGAAAAACACTCCTATGGCGCAGTGTTATTCACTCGTAAATTCTCCGATTTATGTTTTTGCTGTAACTAAATTGTATGAAAACACGAAAATAGTAGTCAAATAATAAGACATAGGAATTTAACGTGGTTCAATCTCACCTTTGAAATCTACGTCCACACAAACTACTCTTTTATTATTTGAATCTTAAAATACCAAACTCTTGATACAATATGATTTCCCCACTACTAACAATTTCCCAACACTTAACCCTAAGTGTTGCTACTCTCTATAATGTGAGAATTACAGAAAGAATGATCCCTCAAAAGCGTGCTTCTTATTCAAGCCATTCGACGATCGTTACAATCGTTCTTTAGAAACATTAACTTACTAGAACTCTCTGTCGTACACTGTGCTATGGGAATCCGTTTTTAGCTCTCAAAATTTTTCGAAACTGAATCTGAAAACGTGAGTTGTTCTTCTAATTTTTATCCCTTATATAGCTTATCAACTGAATAAAAATTATTCTCCAAGATATGATTATCTTCTTGAAGAATTTTTATTGCTAAAATATAGGGATAAAATCTTTTTCTTTCCAAAATCATATTTTATCTTTTATAAAAACTGATTTTTTTTCTTTCCTTATAAGATAAGGATTCCTCCATATCTTATGACAACTATTAATAAGATTTTAAATCAATTTTTATCCAAAAATCTTTATCAAAATATTTTTCTTTAAAAATCAGTTTGTCTTAGAACTCTTCTTTTTCTTTTTTCGAAATTCTTTATCAAAATCTTTTTTCTTAAAATTAGATTTTTTAAATCTTCTTTTTTCAAAATATTTTTAGAGAAACGTTTTCTTTGAAATCAATTTTGACAAACTCTTTATCCGAATATCTTTATAAAAATATTTTCCTTTCAAACCTAAGTTTCAATATTAGAAACTCCCTTTATATATAGAAAAATAAAATTAATATAATTACCTATTTTCTTAACTCAAGAAAATAGTTTTAGTTTAGCACAAAATTCAAATAAGTTAATTACATTGCATATACACGACTAAGACTATAACTAGACCTAAACTTCCATATCTTTAAGTTCTTGAGCTTACATGAACATCCAATTTTAATTTCATAGCTTGCCTACATGTTATAGCATAAAGTGTTTATTGTCATCAAAATAACATTAACTTAGAGTCACAACAACATGGATAAACAGAGGAGCATTTCATATGCAAAAGTTTTTTTGAAGAAAATTGGGGGAACATGAAATTTGTTTGGTTTATTAGTTAACAGACTTGTAATAATATATATTTAAATATGCCTATGGACGCATTAATGTTATATGCATAACTTTATAAATTGTCAAAACAAATTTATGAACATATAGTTTTATATATGTTATTTTCCTAATATAAAATTATTGGAATTGCATTAGCTATGAAAATGTTGCAATATGTGCCAATATGAGGCATGATAATAGTTTTAGAGGTGTTGCAATAGCTATGAATTGATTTTGCGATATTTTTGGAGGCGTTCCAGTAGCTGTTAAGATGGGAGATAATATGAGTAATATGAGCGTTGCATTAGTTATTTGATGGTGTTGTTGTAGATATAGAGGCGTCACAATAGGCTATGTAGCTGATGCAACGACTATTTATACTTTTTGCAACGACTCTGTGGTAGGCATAGTAATAAACCTTAAAAACATTTGCATTGGTTTAATGAACACGACATCAACAACAATTGTTATCGGGCCATTGCAATAGTTCTATCGTGACGGTTTTTAGGGGATGTAATTAGTGATGGCAATGGGTAGGGTAAGGCTACATCCTATAACCCATACCTTGATTTTTGGATATAGACCCATACCCTACTCGTACCCATATGGTAAAACTTTTAACACCCTTACCCACACTCGTAGTTTCTAATAGGATATGGGTAGGGTATACAGTTCGTAAGGGGTTCAATACAAATTTTTTTTCCCGCTTATATATATATATATATATCAACCACAATTCAACATTTAGAGATGTCAATTAGCACAAAAATTATCTTATTACATAGGAATATTTTTTTTTTCCACATTCCGAAAGTCTCATGGATCCAAATATGAATAAAATAAGTTAAAGTAAGAGAGTGAGATACTGAACATGAGACTGTGAGAGTGTGGCTAGAGTAAAGGATTGAGGGTTTTATTTTGACTGGAAGAGTATCTTATATTTTTTATATTATATATATATATATATTTTAAACTTAAAAATATATATTTTAGTTTTGACGGGTTTATGGGTAGGGCATGGATAAGTTTTGGGTATTTGAGAAGTGAACCCTTACCCTATACTTATCCGATAGTATCAAGACTCATACCCTAACCTTACCCATATTGTCCAAAAAATTAAGACTTGTACCCTTCAATTAGGGTAAAGTATGGGCATGTCCGGTTAAGGTCTCAAATCTTTTGCCATCTCTAGTTGCAATAGCTCATTTATGTATACTGTAGTAGTGATGTCTATATATATAGATGAACATATATATGTATGTAAATTGATACAACTAATATAATATACTAAAATCGAAGAAATTATAAAGATATCATATTTAATACTCCATCCGTTTCCAAAATTAATAAAACAAAAAAATCAACGTTCTATAACACAACTCTAATCATTACTTAACATTAATTTTTTTATTACTAAAAAAAGTTGATATTTATTTGAAAAAGTATATATCGCGTCATACTCAATAAGATCATCCGATAATAGTTTTATCGTGCCACATATATTGATTGTCATTAAATAAAGGAGGAATTGCTTTGTGTGTGTTTTCTTTATAAATATAGTTTCTTTTTTACTTGTTTTTGAGATCTTTGTATAAACACCACAGCATATACATCACTGCAACTTTTTCAGGGTAACATATGGACCACTATCTTGTACAAATATAAGGTGGTTTCATTAATTTACTATGAGGTTGTATTGGCATTCTACGGAAATCTAGGGTGATGTTTGCTTACTCTCCAGGAAAACCCTCTTTTGGAAACACACATGTCATGAAGTCAACCCCTATACTCCCCCTTGTTGGATACTCCCTCCGTTTCAAATTATAAGGCATGTAAACCACTTTTACGCATATTAAGAATTTAGTTAGTTTTAGTTAGATTTGCATAGGTAATAAGAATTGACATTAAATATTGTATTGATAATAGAAAATAACCTATAATATTATCTTGATAGTATAAAGTTGCATTTAATTTTACATTGGTAATTGAAAATGCCTTATATTTTGAAACAAAAACTTTTGGCTAAAATGACTTATAATTTGAAACAGAGGGAGTACATCCTAATTCCTACTCTTAATTTAAATTTCTCTTTATGTATAAGCATGTTTGTAAAAGCAAAAGTTTAATGTGTTACTTTATTGTTGTTTCACTAGAAACCGCTCGGTAAAAAAAAAATAAAAACCTTATTAGACCAGTATTTCCCACATGTTAGTCAAACTAATTATACAATTTAACGCTTGAGAGTAGCTGAGCAGGGGATATAAGAATTTGTTTCCTGCAAAGTTATGAAATTAAAGTACTATCGTTTCAAATCATACAGTATATGTACCGTACTTCAATTAAAAATTTGAGACTAGTGTATATATATACTTTGACAAGTTGTTGAATTATATTTATACTTTAGCAATTTTAAGGAATTAAGTCACAAACATTCCCTACATCCTTCTAATAGGGAGGGTTGATTGTTTTTTCACCTATCTTTATGTTTCCTCCTTTAACGAGCAATACCTCTTCTGTGTGTAATAAGCTACCTTAATTAATATATAAATACTTAGGTGTGACAATCCAATAAGATGTCACGGGTTCAAATTTTGTTGCAAGCCAATTTATTTTGTTAGTTGATATGACATATATATACGTTGGAGTTTGGACAACTTTATTAAAGTAAGAGACGTGTCATGTGACATATATATCTTATCAGCCACACCTTTTAATCTATTAGTATATATTATAATATTTTTGGTGCAGTTAGAGAGATCAACCTAGTTTTTGTTTTGCTAATTAAAAAAGGATATTATTAATCAACCAAATTCCAACCTAACAAACACTCAAAGGGGAATAAACTAACTATGTTAAGCCCTCTTCCAGAAAGCAGGAAAAACAAATTATAACTACATTTTTATAGATTTCTAAACCATGCAAGATCTCCACTACTAACTTTTTTTGGCATAACAACCATAATTCGCATTTTAACAACATGCTTTAAAGTCTTCATTGTGTACTGAACTGTGGGAACTAAATGCTACCAGTGTCTGTGATTCCTACTTCTCCTAAATCAAATAAATTGCATCTCGGACGTGAGCTTGGAGAATCGTCAAACCGCAACTGAAGTACAATGTAAACGAGTGGCAAAATGAGAGAATGCATGATTATTAATGTAAATTAATACATAAAATTTTCAAAAACAACACAATAAATACATACATTGCCGGCCAGAATGAGAAAGAGAATCGGCGAGTGTGCGACGAGTGATAATGCGGCGAGTCGGCACTGACGACGAGAATCAGAGAGAGCACCGGTGCGGCAAAGTGGGCGGCAGCCGAGAAGAAATGTAGGACTGAGAATAATGAGAGATAGAGCACCGAGCGATGAGAATGAGAGAGAGCACCAGTGCAGCGAGTCGGCACCGGCGGCGAGATGACCTTTTGCAGTGGCAAAGTGGGCCTCGACGAGAATGAGAGCGAGGACAGAGAATGAGAGATAGAGCGAGTGAGAGTGCAAGATCGAAAACCGAAAATCGAGGGTGGCCGGAGAAGCGAAGGTCGCCGGCGAGAGTGAGGGAGTGCCGGCGAGTGTGAGCGAGGGTGATTGTCGCAGCAGAGAGAAAGGGGGACTATTACAGTGTTTTGAGTATTGTTAGGGCTCGAAAAACAATGTCGTTAGTGCAAAAATAAGACTTGGGCCCAAGAGATTTGCGTCGGATGGGCCTATGGGCACGACGCAAATTGGCCTTTGGCAATGCAACCACATTAAGTGCGACGCAGATAGTGCTCATTTTATTCCCACCAGGATCCAGCGATATTCGTCGCACTCTCATGATGTGCGAAGCAAATGGCCCATAAGTGTCGCACGTTATGAGGGTGCTTAGTGAATTACCTTCTTCTTGAACTTAGAGCTTCTTCTTTGCTTTTGCCCATCTTCTAACTTGTATCAGTGTATCAGCAATAGTATGAATGCGAGCCATCTCTTTGCTAATATAAATAAATTTTACTCTATGAACATCTGAAGAATAGATGTTCATGCTCTTCTCTTTCATAACCACACAATAAGCAAAGAGGTGAATTGCACATTCCAATGAAGCCATTTTGGTTGTATTTTGCAATCTTGCTTGAAAAACAAGCTAACTAATAAATTTGTGCTTGGGAGTATTGAGCCAAGACCATTTTGTCCAAAAGCAGTGCAGGTTTGTTACCAGCTAGTTACTATACATCAGCTTAGCAGAATAGTTAGTCATAGTGCATAATTCAGCTTGAGTGAAATGTTGCTTCAAGTATTCTTTTGTAGCACAAATCTTCCTCCAATACCAACTTGCATTTAGTCTTAGTAACATAGCTCCACCATTCCCTAATCCTCATGCATCCAAAATTAACCCACTTAATCCAAATATGATATTGTTTGGAAGCCACAGCCTAAACATATTACCCATATTTGCAATATTCCAAAGCACAACATCTCTGCACCCAACGCCTCCCTCTTGTTTATGACAACAAACATCCTCCCAATCTATGTTGCCAGGTTCGTGATTACATGCCTGAGCACTCCATAAGAACGATTTACATATTTTAATCACCTCTTGCACAAGTCTAGGTAAGATATAGTTCTGGTACCAATATATATGCAGACTGAGCAGCACATGATCAATAAGTTGGACTGTAGCTGTGTAATTTTCTTACCAAACTATACATAGACGAGCCTGTAACATGAAGTTGCCACATTTCATGAATAATATTAGTAACTTTTGATTTGATACGGACGTTAGTTGAGGTTTCGAAATTGTGGGTAAAGATTGGAGCCAAATGGGAGAATGATCTTATTGAATAATGGGGAAGTTCTGAATGGTGGTCAATGGGAAATCATCTAACCATTCTTGTGACGCGTAAGCTCTGTCTAGTCGCTCCATAATAAGATCAGAATCGGTCATATTATTTGTCCAAGTGTGGCGTGGTCCATCAAATGGAATATCCATTAAATGTAGATCATGCTTCCAATTTATAATATCTTCCCTCCCGCGAATGTAATTAGCGCCACCTGATGTATCTGCATATGAGTCTACCTGATTTATATCACCAACGATAACATATTTTGTAATGTGCCGTAGAAGAAGCTTCAGCTCCTCCCGTAAAGCCCGTCTATGTTCAACTTGAGAAGCTCCATACAAGAAAAGGCAGTGCCACATTTTCCCATTCATAGTCGTTATTTTACATACTACATAGTTTCTAGTACATTTAGCTACTACATCCATGCTAAACGAACCCCAACAAAAAACTGCTAATCCGCTCCTAGTATCTACAACATCAACCCCACAAAATGATGATGGATTAGTAGAGCTAAGTACATGAGCCACCCTATTTACACTAATCTTGGTTTCCTGAAGGAACGAAAACGATGGACGATAGCTCGTAAGGAGCCATCTTAGGTAAGGAAGTGTTGGACTAAGGGGATCATTTAGTCGACAATTCGAGGCTATTAAATACATCTTGGCATCGATGGTTGATTATGGTCAACCACTTCCCGCTCGTCATCATCATGTGATATGCCAACGGCCAAATATAAGTGCAACACCTTGTCAATACTCGAAGGAACTCTTTCAACAGTTTCTGTAATTGCATTTGTAGACGCAGTAACCTGTTTACTCTTTTTTTGGGTCCAACGATCAAGTGGTATGATTTGTGAAGTGCCTGCTGGCCGCTTACCACGCTGTTGCTGAGCAAGTTGACCAAGTTGAGCTTCGGGTTCTACCCCAAAGATAGTGGCCATCCCCACATCTGTGATTGTTTTCCCCGTCATACGTTTACTCTTCTGATCACCATGAATATGAAAACCCCCCTTTGCATCCCAATCTTCCATTTTTTCTTTTCTGTCGCTTTAACCTGGCTTCAAATTCATCACCTCCAAATCGAAAATAAGAGTTGAGAGAATGACTCTTGGAATAGGGAGTATCACGCCTTTGCTTGCCCATAAACATGGAAGTTATCACTGGTAGCGCAAGCACGATCTGCTGTTCTTGAGCATCAGGTGGGGAATTTCCTATCAAGTTATCTGGTAGAGAACCTGACTCATTATTAATGTGCAAAAGATCCAATGGTGATGTTGGGGAATACATCTCCTCATAATCATCACTCCCTTGATTATGTTCCTGTTCTTGATGAGTAGCCTGCAACATACGGTTAAAGTAGTATGGAAGAGGGGGAGGGAAATTCTGAATCTATTATTAATAAAACGAGAGATGTTGCGTAGCTCATCTGGTTTGTGACTAGAAGCATCATGAGAGAGAATTTGAGAGTTGATCCCACCTTCTTGAGATCCCGAGAATGCATTGAGAATATTTGCAGGGGCCCTATCCATCCAATTGCTTGGTCCCGCTTCTTGCGGACCCGGCGATATTAAACTCCATCCTGCATTGACCAGGCCCTCCAGCGTATTTGCTGGAGTAGATACCTGCTCAATATGTTGGGGAATGGGGCTAGCAGGCCTGCTTTCACGAAACACCCCACAAAAATTACTTGGTAACCAGGTTGATCTGCTAGTCCAGTTTGAAATTCCCAATTGCTGGAAGAAGCTTGGTTTTGCAGCAAGCCCATTATGTGGATCAGGATTTTGCGACTCCAGTGGGCCAGAAGAGTAGTTATGTGGAGTGAGGTTTAAATCAATAGGTCTAGGGAGAGGCATAGTTTGAGGTGGATCCGTTTGGGGAACATGCACTAAAGCACAAGGGCCGAGGCCCAATCCAAACCTCCTTCCAGGTGAAGGTGTTACATTTTCTTCCCATCTAATTGGGCTTTGATTTTGTAGCAACGCATTCGAGAAATTCGGTGGTGGATTGGTATGATTTTGGGAGTTTTCATCAGAATAATACTGATGATTTATTCCCATACGTGGATGTTGGAAATCAGGCGTTGCATCAAAAAAATCCTCCAATGAACTATCTGAATCTCCATGGTCGTGGAGGTAGAGATGAGGGTATAAGTATGGATCGAATTATGGACTAGCTAGATGAGGAGGAATGCCGGTGAGGTTTAGACTAGGGTTACGATGAAGAAATCTATCATTCAATCCTCTCACCAGATTGGTATATAACAGTATACCCACCTGAGATTGTAATACCGTCATGCCATCATCCTCAAACCCTCTCACACGCCTTTGGATAATCCGAGCAGCATCATAAGCAGATAAATGACAACGTCCTGTATTATGCCTCACGCACCCACACTCCTTGCAAAACTTGAATACGCCTTCATAGCGAAAATAAACCCATGAGAATCGACCTCCCTCAATAGGTAAAAAACATCCCGGAATTAATGGTTGAGATAAGTCAATGATTAGTTTAGCTCGTAGGTAAGGTTCTTCTGGCAACCCTGAGCCATGATTTTCAATAGCTTCAATAAGCCCTACATGGCTAAGTATACGAACTGTCCAATCAGTGTTCAAATAGCCCCATGGAAGATCATGGATTTGGACCCATATGCGACCCATATTGAAATTGATGCTCGTTGGTATTTGGTTGGCGGAGCAAGGGTGAAACGTTATTGGTTTTCCGTCTATTAAGGTTATCTTAAAGTGCAGAATCGCATCTCTATCATTGATGTTTTGACATTCGAGAATAAAGCACGGACCTGTTCGAAATACACGTATAGGAGTACGTGTATTCCAATGATTGTTGACAATATCATAACGAAGCTAAAATTCGGTGGAGAATTGTCAAAGAACATACCGACAATAACATGTGACCAATTGATGGTTTGGTAATTGAAGTGATTTGGTGGTCTTTGGATAAGTATCCCCATCCTTTGAAAATCAGCTGGGTTGCGGTAAGGTTGATTTGGAGCTTGTTGGTTTGTTGAGGAAAAGTTATTGTGGGAATTCATATTTTTATCTTTAGGAATTTACTGGTTAGAGTAGGTGGGTTTGTTTGATGAAATTTAATGAGGATGGTAAGTTGTTCACTTGTATATAAATGGAATTCATGATGGTAGAAAAAACTAGATTACCTCTAAGCTGTACTGCACAATCACTTGCATGAAGAACATCTGCCAAAAATTTGGAGTAGTTTGTCTGAGCAAAGCGGCGCCTGAAATTTTGTCGGTAGGGGATCTTTTTAAGGTTTCTCACCTAAGTGAGGAGAATTCTCTAGAGAGAGAAGTATCCTAGTTGACTAAGGTTGTAGAGGACTTGCAACTAAATGCAAAGCAGTTAATAGCTCCTGAATGAACTTCCACCCAACTGAGTTATAGGCTTTTCTCATGTATATTTACAGCATTATACCACTCACTTAATTATTTCTCCTATATATTAAACCTCTTAACAAGATCTTGACACAAAAGAATATTGCTGATTATACTTCTACTCGTAATGAAGGTACCCTGAGTTTGAGCCACCAAATCAAGTAACAATTGGTTGAGTCTGGAACAAATGAGTTTGTGATTGTCATATAGATGATAAAGTAAATGCTATGGGTCGGTAATCACCAACTCCAACTAGACACTTCACCTTGGGGATCAAAGTAATGGTAGTCACATTTAATTCCGTTAGAAGAGTGTCAGTGCTGAAGAAATTCTGAATAGCAGCAATGAAATCACTCCTAATATTGTTCCAGCTCTTCTTGAAGAATTGACTTGAGTAACCATCAATTCCAGGAGATTTGTCGTTTGGAATTGAGAACAAAGCCAACCTGATCTCTCTAGCATCAAAATTCAGATTCAACAACTGATCCTAAGAAAAATCCATGCCATGAGCAACAATCCTTGGATCCACCTTTCGAGTTTCTTCAGTACTTCCCAAGAGCTCATGATAGAACTCCGTACGTGAAAGCAGTAACAACATCTCTAGAATAAGTAGCTAAAACACCTTGAGAATTCTTAATAGTACTTTATCCTATTATGAATTCTTCTCATTAAATACTTTGGTGAAACACCTTAGTGTTGTCATCACAATTTGCAATCCACTTAACCTTTTTTTTTTGTGAAAGAAAACTAAAATAATGCTTATGGGCTTCAACATAAGCTTTCCTGTCAATTTAATCTTGGTGCCTCAACTCTAGACTTGTAGGATCATCCTGTCATCTATTTTGAGTGGCTACCATTTGCTGGTAAGTGACAGAATGTTGTATACCTATCAAAAATAATTCCTACAAAACCTTCAAATAATATAGTAGGATAAGTAGGGTCGAATCCACAGAAAGATAGTCGTTTTAATCTAGCTTCTATAGTTTGGGAAAATTACACAGTTCTAAACTAATAAAATACGAAAATCAAACTAAAAACCTTAAGGGCAATAGTTCACCATGTTCATAATCAAAATCTATCACATAATCATCAATTTTTCAATAAATCAGATATCTAGAACATAGTTTAATCCTACGGTCGGGTCTTAACGCTCAAATCAACATATGTAGTATGGTCGCTAACATAATCAGATTTTCTAATTGTAGGTAAGCCTCTAAAAGTCTATCTTTTAATGTTAAGCCTTATGAAAAATATTTAATAAAATGATTGACCGGGTTGCAAACATAAAAATAAAAACACTAATCAATTCGAGATATCAAAGACTAATCAAACCATCAATATGATCAATGGAGATTCAAAGCATATAAACATGGACTCCCAAACCCTAGAAAATAAACTTCTCTATCATGAAATAAATAGTAAAATCTAAATCTACGAAGGAAAGCATAATCAAAGAAATCAATGAATGAAATAACTAGAAATTATGAATTAATGAAAAACATGAAAAACTGAAAACTAGAGAAAAAAAGGAAGAGAAGAACTAAACTAAAACCTAGAAATACAAAAATAATGTAATCGAGATGACGAAGAAAGAAAGAGTCGAAAAGAATTTTATTCGCAATCTTAATAATATTAAATAAACTTACATGGCTAGGAATACAAGATAAGAAAATTCTCGAATAAATCTTTTAATAGGTGGATTAGTGATCCGCGTGTACGGTAGCAGATTCCAGCAAAAACAGTTTGAACTTCCAAAAGGCATAACTCCTTAACTAAAAGTATCCTCGGGGCGTGCCACCTATTGTTGAAAAGTATCTTCGGTAGCAGATTCAAGTCTAGTTTCGAGATCTGCTTGAATTATTCTGTTCTAAAAAGCACTTCAAAAGTTATGATCAAAAGAGTAGACGTGACTCCTTTGACACATTTCCTCTAATGATATTCCGCTTTGTTTTCTCTCAAACTCGTACTAATTATATTCCAAACAAACCTTATGCATTGTAGCTTCCTTCCAAGTGCTCCCAATCCTCAATTTTAGCTAATCATATTCCATATATGTTCTTCATACCTGAAATTTCATCAAAAACAAGAAAACATACAACGGTAGAATAACGTAAGTTAAGAATATGATGCAATAATGAAGCTAGATATAAGACTAAATGCAACCTAAATGAACCTAAAACCTATATATAAATATAGCATACCAAACTCCCCTAATCCAAATCATTGTTTGTTCTCAAGCAATAAAACGTAAACATTGGGAAAAAAAACCCTATAATATAAGACTATAATAGGGCCAAACACTCAGGTGAAAAACACGACAGATATAATCACTACATAAACCAAGCATCGAAATAATATCGAACATAGCAACATAGAAAATCATGTATCGCAGTCAATGATATCACATACCATGTCTCCCAAACTGGATTTAACCAAAATTGACGGACCTCACTATAGTCATGTGCACTCAAGTCTCTCACGTGTATAAAGGATAAATGATTACACTCAACCTAAATAAGTCGACTCATATGATGCATATATCCTTTAAATTTGGTTATTTGAGTTACTTAATACTAAACAATACAATACACAATGATCAAGAGGACTTTTAAGGGTTGTAATGGGGCTGAGTTCAAAGGTATGGAAAATAATTGAATAAAAGGGAGCATCATATAACTGAATACATGACAAAAAAAGGTAACAACTCCATGCAACAACCAACAATTTCCAAAATATAACCAATACTTTTTCCATTCAAGAAATTCAATAATAACCCTTTTTCATTCACTTTATTCACAATTTCTTTTTCCACTTCTTTCTAATTTCATTTTTCACTTTTTTGGTATTTAGTTTTCACACTTTCTATTCAATTTCAAAGCTCACTAAACATACTTTCCATCCATTTGAACCATAATTAGAACACTTTGATTCAATACAAACCAAAGCAAAACTAATACTCACTGCCCCAAGCTAGGCTTGGAACAAGAATCAAATGAGGCCAAGGGCTTGTAATATAGTTAGCAATCAAACATAGTCATAAAAGGCTCAATAGGGCTAGAGGAAGGATAATATGAAAACAGGAAAAAAAACTCTGGAGCTAAGATTATGAAAAAAAAACCGCCTCAATCATATTGAAATGCATGCACTATCAAATATCAAGGAGTAAGAAGTTAAAATTAAGATGAATCAATCTTATGAAACTGACACAGATACGTTAGTTTACAGGCACACAAGCTTACTTAGGTTAGATGTCTGCATAGTAAAGTTAAGTTGAGCTAGAGAGAGATCAATCAATCTTACTACAACAATCAATTGTAAAACAATTGTGTTTAAAAGTATCATGAACAATATGAGTGACGCTTATGAATTATAGTAAAATATCTATATAGATGCAACTAATATACGATGAAAACTAATATGATATGAAATATGACAATGCAGCTAAGAAAGCAGTCCAATTTTTCTTGGTCACACGTAAAAGTCCTCTCCTAGTGAGCGGTACAAACCCTGTAACATCCTATGAAAACAATAAAATTTACAATAGTAGAAAGCATTATAGGATAGATAATCCTACCCCCAAGCTAGAATTTACAGTGTCCTTACTGCATGAAACAATATTAGAAAAGGAACGAGATGAACCCAACCATTACCAAACACCAAATGTGCGCACCATGATCCACAATTCACCAGTAAAACCACACACAAATCCTAATAATCCAATCAATGTGTACCAAAGAATTTCAACAAGATGACAAAAAAATAAAATTCAATTAAAAATTCAGAATTAACATCAATTACAGAAACAATAAACAATGGATACTTACTACCAAATGAAATGGGTGAAGATGTCAAATTTATTCAAAATTAGTCTTAATGCTTCGTGAAGGACAACTTAGAGCATGAGCAATGGGGTTCATTTTGGTTAGTCTAGCAAAAAGTAAAGCTAGCTTTACTTAGTTTTACTATTGGAGCAATTGGCCCTTGGAGTTGGTTGGTCTGGAATGCTAGACCAACCATGCCTTGGATGGTGTGCATATATAGCAACGAATGGGGTGTTGCCATATGTATCAATATTTTTATTGTTGCTGTATTTTTTTTAAAATATTGTTTTTTTCTTTTAAAGTTTATAAAATCAGCTTATAATACATTTTAGAAAAAATAGATTACAACTATAAAAAAAATATCGATAAATTGAGCCTAAATTTAATATATTTTACCATATTTGTTCAGAACCTACTTTTCTTTCTAATAACTTTCTCCTGCCTAAAATTATTCAAAATGTATATAAAGTAATTAAAATATGAATAAAAATTATCTACTCCATATAAGAATAAGAACATTTTTTGATAGGAAAAAGAGTATATGATGGAGTATACCCACTAGTAGAAAAAGGTCGATTTGTGTCGGACCTGGGACCCCTATTTGCGTCAGACTTGGATCCAACGGCACAGGTTTGGACGCAGATGACCTATAATTGATCTGCATCGTATGCGAAAACGACGCAGATCTTTTAGCTATTTGCGTCGCACGTTGTATACGGTGCAACACAAATTGGTCTCCCAAGCCCACATATGGTAATGTGTGTCGCACATCGCCTAGGGTGCGACACAGATGAGTGATTTGGTTGCACATTGGGCTACGTGCGACGCAAATTGCAATTTTTTTAAAAGAAAAATTATTTTTTAAAAAAAAATCATTCAAAAAAAATTAATGTTATGAACCAGGAATGAGGCTGTTGCACCCTAAAATAGTAGATTTTTAATAATAAATTACAGAAAATAAAGAAAAAGAGATAATTACATAAAAAAGAATACATAAATTATAGAAAATCAATTAAATAAAATTACAGAAAATCAAAAAAGAAAATTATGGAAAAATAAAGATTACAAAATTACTGAAAATCATAACAGAGAGAATTTCATGAAATCTTCACCTCAAACGCAACCATGCAAGTTCAAGTCCTTCAAGAAGCAAAATGTAGAATGGAATAGTGCAGTCAGAATCATTGTGCAAGCAAATGGAGATAAATGTCATAAAATTAAACAAAAAAAATCATATATAAAAAAAATGAAATGATATTAAAACAGATAATTCCATAGAACTTAGATCTGAATTGAAATCCATGAATCACATGCAAAACACGAAATAAACGAATGAACGAAGAAAAATAAAGAAAAAGAAAGAATACCAAGGCGACGAAATGACTCGAAGTACAAAACGAAGTATATCACAAAATAAAATCAAATCTAACACAAAAGAATACTAAAATTTCATGTCTCTAAAACGAAATTGTAAAATGTAACCCCAAAAAACAAAATTTAGATCTAATAAAAAAACCCTAAAATCTAAAGCATCAATAATACAATCTGGGTAAAATATTAACCGTCAACTTTTAGTTCAATTCTAATGTTTCTTCAATATTCATCGTCATCTTTAACTTTCTTGCGCCGTCATCTTCAACTTTCTTGCGCCGTCATCTTCAGCTTTCTCGCGCCATTTGCCGGTGAGAGTGAGAGAGGAAGCTTTCTCGACAAAAATCACGAATTGATCAAGGAGATCGAAAATTTCACGAATCGAAAATTAACATAAAGAGAGAAGAAAGAGAATCAAAGTCAAAGATCTAACTGAAATTAATCAAGGAGATTGTAAACAATCGAAAAATTTAGAGATTTTGGGGAAAGAGAGAGGAAATGATGAAAGTGTTGATGAAAGTGCAGATCTAAGTGTCGCCCTTCGTCTTTGTTGATGAAACTGTGAACGGAGCTGAGAGAAGAATAAAGAGGGGGAGAGGAGAGAGAGGGAAGGAGAGTGACGGCTGGTTAGTAGGTTTGAAAAATTGGTAGGGTTTGAGATTTTGTTTTAAAAGGGGAAAGAATGTGCATCGCACCAATATTAAGGTCCGACGCAGATAGGTAAGGCCCAATTGCAAGTATATTGATATTAAATGTTTGGTGGGCTGCGGATTTGCGTCGGATAAGCCACGAGGTCCGACACAAATTGGGCTTTTGCAACGCACCAAAGCACCATGCGACACAGATAGTGAAATTTTCTTTTTTCAAAGAGGAGACAATTTGCATCGTGTGTGCCAGGTGGTCCGACGCACATTAGGCTTTTGCAACGCACCTATGGTACGTGCGACGCACATAGCTCGTACTGGTGTTCATTTACCCATGATGTGCGTCACACTCTTCTTTGCGGGCAACGCAAATTACCCTTTTGCGTCGTTTTGCTTTACATACGATGCACTTGGGACGACGCAAATCGTTGTTTTTCTACTAGTGACCAAAAGTAAGAGAGAGAATTAGAAAAGTCAAGTAGGACTAGTCTACCCATTGTGAAAAAAAAAAGATAAATTGGTAGGAAGTTTAGTGGGATATGAGGTGTAAGAAGGAGGAAATGAGAGAGAATGGAAAAAATATAGAGACCAAGAAAAGTCCACCCAACCATTGTACATGCTCTTATACCAACTTGTGCCACCTTGAATGAATCTAGTACAACCTTTGATAGGAAAAGAAACAAAATTAGAAGTTGGATAACATAATAATATTAGAAAACTAAAAAGGAAAATATACAATCAGATTTAATACAAAATAAAGAGAAAAGAAAAAGAAGAAATAAAAGAATAAAGGTGAAAGAAAAAAGAATATACATAACATAAGGAGTTTTTTGCGGGGATGTACCAGGATAATAGGGCATTTTTTGGGGATATACCTCAGTAAAAAATTTTTGTGAGAATATACCACTTAAATTTAAATTATGTTAAAAGGTAAAAAAAAACATGATTTCCGGCGAAAAAGTCAAATTTTCGGCCTTTGACTTGGTAGGAACTTGCGAGTGAGCCACAAAGTGACAGTGATGAAGTTGGAGGAAAATGAATGTAATAGAAGCAATTGAATATCACACTATAAAAAGAGTAATTAAGCAATTCAAAGGCCGAAAATTTGACTTTCTTGCCAAAAATCGTGTTTTTTGTACCTTTTAACAAAACTTAAATTTAGGTTGGTATATCCCCACAAAAAAGAATTTAGTGAGGTATATCCCCACAAAAAACTCTAACATAGGGGGAAAAGTTCATTTGGAGTATGTTGGGTTTATACGTCGGTATAGCAAGGTCTGAAGGTGGGGCGCTGGGCATGACGGTGCTGGGAGATGTGCGGGAGAGGCATGGAGCGCGGTCGAGAAAAGGAGAAGGGAAGACGGTCCGAAGAAGGTTAGGGGTCGGTGCACAGGTGGTCGCGATGTGTGGTGGCTAGAATTTGACATGGGCGGTGGCGATGCGGTGAAGGGAGTAGGAGATGAGATGCAAATAAGGAGGAAGGAAGGCGTGGAGGGGAATATTGAAATAGGGGTTGTTGCTAGGTTCAATTTATTTTTTCTTTGAAGCAGTTACCTCCCTTGTTCGGTCTTATGAACAGCCCGCGGGGTCGCCCAGTTGACCGGACAAGAGATAATGAAAAGTTTTGATTTTTCACTATTCCTTCAAAACGATTTGCGTGGCCGGTGGATCGAGCGACCAATTTCGACAAAATTTTTCCTTTTTTTTATTATTTTAATCTAATTCCACCTACAACAATCACAAAAAAAAATTGAATTAAATCACTCAAGAAGGATGAAATAGAGACAAAAATCAAAATAAAAAGTATAGAAAAGAATAAGTTAAAACTCGGGTTACCTCTCGAGAAGTGCAAATTTAAGGTCTTGCATGACTGTTTATAATAGTAGACCACTCATAATAGTTCAATGCTTTAAGAAGTTTATCATATGTTCCTGTAAACATCTGATAACATATTATATAAGAGTGAAAAGGATAAATGAAAGAAGTTAGTTCTAAATAAATATGAAAACGATAAAAAGAAAAATCAAAGGATAAGTTATATTTACAAGAGAAACAAGATGAGAAAATTATATTCTTTTTACATGACTCAAAAGAAAGAAAAGAAAGTAAGTGTACATTAGTTACATGATCATAAGAGTCATTCAAAGGGGGAGAAAGAAGGAATGATAAATCATATAATATAGGAGAATAAGGAATAACGTCATGTGTTTGATAAAATGGAACATGAGACTCAAAAATAATAGGTGGTGGCGATAAAGAATCATAAATCACCTCACTCTCAACTTGACTTGTCTTCAAAGAGGAAACTTCAACCATAGTTTCTTTAGCCTGCTGCAAGATATCCATCACATTACTGCTTCTCTTAATCTTATCATCATCCAAATAGCTCTCATTAGATATCCACCCCTTTTCATCATCATAAGTAAACGGTTTGGGGCTAGAATTCTGAGCATATTGACATTTATATTCGGAAGAGTGATCAAAGCCATTTAATAGTGTCATACCACACCAAAAAAAAAAAGCATGCGAAATGGACTGATGATTAGAACAATAAAGAGGTGTTATCATGTAAGTTTGGGGTGAAAAAGCAAATGAAGACATCTCCCACTCATAAGTATCCCTAGCCAAGCACATAATTAAATCCCAAGCATAATCAGGTGATTGAAATAGAATCCCTCATTAGACATAGATTCAACCATCTTCCTAGTCTCTTCACTTAACCCATCATAAATCACTCGACACATACCCCACAGTTCAATTCCATTATTAGGACCAATAAAATCACCAAGCTTACGACAATACTTCTAAAACACATCATTCTCGTGGAAAAAAATTATGCTAGATTTACTATTATGTACATGGGATTCACATAACATATGAGGTAATTCAGAAGAACTCATGCAAGAATTAGGAGAATTTTGATACGATGTATCAAAACTGTAAGCATGAGAATCCTAAGAATTATTACTATATTGTTTAACAAAGAATTATCCCCATCATCAAAATAGTGACTCCATAATACAAAAAAAAAAAAAAGTGTTATTAAAAAATATATTCACAAACGGGAAAAATATACACATCTCAGTCTCAACAATAACAAAAACTAAATAAAACTATACCTTCTTCCCTACAACAACACTAAAATTTGATAGGTTGTCATATACCTGTCCAAAATAATTTCTGTAAAACCTTGTAACAATGTAGTAAGGTATGTAGGGTTGAATCCACATATAGATTGTTGCTTTACTCTAGCTTATAAAGTATGGAAGAACTAAATAAGATCAAAAATATCGAAATTAATTCTAAACAAATAAGATGCGAAAATCAAACTAAAAAGATCTAGGGCAATATTTCACCATGTTCATAATCAAAATTTATCAAAGAATCATCAATTGTTCAGTTAATCGAATCTAGAGCAGAGGTTAATCCTATGTTCGGGTCTTAATGCTGTCAAATCAACATATGCAGTACGGTCACTAAAATAATCAGAATTGCGAATTGTAGGTAACACTAGTGGAAAAAACACTATCTGTCACTTAGTAACAAATGCAGTTTTTACAAAACCGCATCAGAAAAGCAATTAAAAAAATAGAAAGGAAAGCTGGGAAGAAAATATGATGGGTCCTCTTGCGATGCAGGTTTTTTCTAAAATCTGATGCGGTTCTTAGGACCGCATAAGATGTCCTTTTTAAAAAAAAAACGGAAACCCACCTCATCAGGCCTCACTCAACCCTTCGTCGATTTACTTTCAACATAACCCCAACCCACCTCACTCAACTCACTCAACCCTAATCCTCTCCCCTCTCTCTACACTCAACTCAACCATAATCCTCTCTTCTCACTCCACGGCGCCCCCTTTCTCTCCTCACTCCACCCATGACGTCCCTTCTCTCTCCTCACTCAACAGTCAATGCAAATCCTCTCCCCTCTCTCTCCTCTTCCCTCCTCCATCTCCTCTTTCGTCCTCCCTCTCAAACCCACGACATCGCCGTCATTGTCGAATCGAAGACGAGTCTTCACGAACCCACGAGTCTTCACAAACGTCGTTGTCTGCACGAGTTGAAGACGAAGACGAATCGAGGATGAAACTAGTGTTGAAACGAAGACCAAAATTTGGTCGAATCTAGAAAGGTTTTTTTGCGTTTTCTTTCTTTTTCATTTCTTAGATTTTGAGTTTTGTTATTATTTTTTCTTTTCTTCAGTTTTTTTTTAAATTTTCGTTCATTTTCTGTAATTTATATTTTTTTTCTTTTCCTTAGTTTTTTTTTGTAATTTTCGTTCATTTTTGGTAGTTTATATTTTTAGTTAGATCTAGTTCTTTTTTTATTGTAATGTTTTTGGTTAGTTTTTTTTTTCGTTCATTTTCATATGTATCATTATTTAGTTTATGTAATTTATATAATTTTCATATGTATTATTACTGTATATATATAATTTTCAAAGCAAGTTTTTTTTTTAAAATTTCCATGACCCCAAAATTTGATGTGGTCTTGCAAAATCGCATCAGTTAGTGAGAAACTGATGCGGTTTTAGACCGCATCAGTTTATCATTCGTAACTGCTGCGAGCCCATCTGATGTGGACCAAAACCGCATCAGATGGGCTTTTTTATACTAGTGTAAGCCTTTAAAAGTTGATCTTTCAATTATAACTATTATTAACAATATTTAATCAAATAATTGATCAGGTTGTAAGATTAAGAATAAAAGTACTATTCACTAGAGATATCAAAGACTAATCAAACCATCAATATCATCAATCAAGATTCATAGTATATAAACATGGATTCCCAAACCCTACAAAATAAACTACACTATCATGAAATAAATAATAAAATTAAATCTACAAAGGAAAGTATAATTAAAGAAAAAATAGAAATCATGAAGTAATGACGAACCTGAAAAAATAGGGTTTGCAACTAAAATATTAGAGAGAAAAGGAAGAGAAGAACTAAACTAAAACCTAGAAATACAAAAATAACGTAATCGAGAGGAGGGAGAAAGAGAGAGTCGGAAAGAGTTTTGTTCCTCATCTAAATAATATTAAATAACCTAATACGACTAGGAAAGTAATTTACAAGATAATAAAATCCTCGAATAGATCATTTAATAGGCGGATTAGTGATCCACGTGTAAGGTTGTAGCATATTCCAGCAGAAACAATTTGAACTTCCGAAAAGGAATAACTCCTTGACTAGAAGTCTCATCGGGCCGTGCCACTTATTATTGGAAAGCTCTTCAAGTATAATTTCCAAATCTGCTTGTTATTCTATGCTCAGAAGCACATCAAAATTTATGATCAGAATAGTAGACATGACTCCTTTTTCACAATGTTTTTAATGATTTTCCGCTTTGTTTTTGTTCAAACTCACACTAATTATACTCCAAATGATCCTTATGCATTGTATCTTCCTTTCAGGTGCTCCTGATCCTCAAGTTTAGGTACTCACACTCCAAATATGTTCTCAATACGTGAAATTCATCAAAAACAAAAAAATATATCGAATAGGAGTAGAATAACATAACGTAAAAATATGGCGAAATAATGAACCTAAACATGAAACTAAATGCTCTAAAATACAACCTAAATGCACCTAAAAACTATATATAAATATAACATATCAGTAAGTCATGTTGTTCTTAATGGAGACATCACTAAATTCCTCAATTTTTAATTAGAAGCTTCATATTAGCCTTCAACGTCTCGAACTTCCTTACAACTTGCAACATCCTAGTACCTTGAACATTTCTCTGCCACCCTTCTTGCACTACATCTAAAGATGTGCCTGAATTAATCCACATATTAAAGAAATGAACTGGTTTCGTCTTCTGCTCCTGAGGATAAACTTTGATAATTATATGAAAATGGTCAAATTCTCCTTCGGGTAGGATCTGAGCCCCCACCATATCTTAGTTTCTTTCCTAGTCATCATTACCTAGAGCCCTATTGTAGCGTGTTTTTTGTTCGCCTACGCGGGATGAACGCGTACTTGACTAGCTCATTGTAAAGGTTTTATTGAAAACATTTTGAAGTCGCCAAGAAGTCTTTAAAGGAAGACGCATAAACCTAATTGAATATTGGGGAAAAGGTAGGGATTATTTAGGGACTTATCCAATGTACATTTCCCAATCATGACTCCATTAATGGTTAATGAACCATGGATTGAGTTTGAGGGTGTACGAACAAGATCATATCAAATTTGTCCATTGACGGTCTCAACTTAATATCGATTCATATCTATATTTATGCAAATAAATAAACACATAGTATTGTAATATAATTTTATTATTAATTTATATTGGTTCATTAAATAGACAAAATTCTACTTTTTGATGACATGTTATTATGCAATCAAATCACAGGGAACCTAACAGGTTGTCTAGATTATCTGAATTTAATGATAGAACGGTTCATTGGGTCTTGATTAACAATAATAACATGTGAGATGACGAAAGCATAACAGGACAATCATGTAACATGCATATGTATGAAAAATATATAAATAGAGATTAAAGATAATAATTTACGAAGAATTGTTTTTGTATTAAAGATCTACATCATGAAAGAGTTGGTAAATTTAATACAAAATGTAAATGAAATTTTATTCAAAGACACTCAGGAGTATATCGTAGCATGGGTTGGAGAGAATGACATCTTTCAGGACGAGCTATTGTGAAGACTAAAGATCAATATATGAATGTGTATGTATGTAAAAGTATGTGTGTTTTTTAGGTGTGTCAATGTATGTTTTTGTGTTTGTAGATGTGGAAGTATGAGAATTTTGGAGAGAATCCGTTAAGTGTTCGAGTTGAAGAGTGTACTCGTCGAGTGTGTATTCGAAGTGTTTAAAACCATGCCTTTGATTCGGGGAGATCGAGACATATTTATAGGTAAACATTAAAAAAAGGATAAAAAGCAATTTGCGCATTAGCAGAGAGTACGCTAGGTGCACATCTCTATACGACGGTAAATTCATACCCTTTGCGTTTCTTTGTTAATGTACACACTTTGCTTTAGTTTGTTATTTTTAATCTACACACTATTTTTCTTTCCACTCTTTTGGTAAAATGCCTCATCTACAATATCATGGATCTTTTTTTCCACCCATGTCATCCACTTTTAATATTTTAATCTAGTTTCTTTTTCACTTTCTCACTCCATTTTTTCATTCTATATCTCATACTTTTGTAATTCCTTGTTGGTGCTCACATGAGTAAACTAAAAAGAAACATATTAAATATTTATTAATGACATTATATGAATATTATTTTTCAAATCCCTAATTTATAGTTAGCACACAACTCCTAAATTGATTATGACGTGTTAGTTATGACTTGAAATCTTGTGAATGGCATAAGGCAAACTTTGAATGCACATATTTCTCAATCTATAAATGATTTTGATGTGATTTAAATTGGAGGTGATAGCTTGTTCAAAGAGCTTTCCAACGATAGGTCATATGCCCAATTCCGATGAGAAACGAGAAAGTTACGCCCGTTTTACGAATGACTGCCGAGAGCATACCGCGACTCGCGGTAGCCACCGTGACTCGCGGTTTTGCAGATAAGTTTCCGAATCAGTTTTTCTTTTTAGGGTTTTGTGCGGAGTATATTCTAGGGTTCTTGTGCGAGGTTCCTTATGCTATAAAAGGACCTCTTAGTGTTCATTATTTACACACACAACTTATGAAACACTTTTACACTACAAGAATAGGCCCAGTCACCGACTGCTTAAAGCCGTCGCTGATTCTTCAAAAGCCGTCGCTAAATGAAACACCGACGGCCAACGGTCGTTAACCAACTGACGTTGCAGTTTTGGTCGTTGAATTAGAAAATAACGACGGTTTGGCCGTCGGTGGCTTCTCAACGACGGTTTTCTACGTCCGCTTGGAGGGCCATCGTTGATTACTTATCACCCACGGTTTGTAGCCGTCGGTGTATCAACGTCAGTTTCAGACCGTCGCTACTTCAACGTCGGTTTGTAGCTGTCGGTATTTCACTGACGGCTCTAAACCGTCGCTAATAGCCGGACGCCGTCGTTGAATTTAGATTCCTTGGCAGTCATTGCTCTCTTGTACAACGACTGGTTAGCCGTCGTTGGTTCAAGTTTAGCCGTCGTTGTTTTTATTTATTATATTAAATAATATAATAATGTTTTCCAAGATTATACTTAAACCTGTACTGCACGCCAACACTGAAATATATACTACATTAAACATGTTCCTGCGTCGCCTCGATCACATTCTATATTTAAAACTAAAGAAATATGCAACTTAAAAATGAAATAGATTAGATTTATGTACACAAAATACATCTCAATGTCCGGAAATTTAGACACTAAACGTCTATAATTAAACAAGCTACATTGATGAATTATATGTACGCAAAATAAATCTCGGTGTCAGGAAATCGAGTAAAAGTCGAGTTCCAAAAAATTATACCGAGACACCTAAAAACAAAACTAGATATTTGCCGATAAATATAAGTTAGACTAAGTATATGGAAACTATAAGTTAGTAATCTAGCTAGTTGCCAAAACCAAACCAACTACACTGTGGCGGGTGTCTCTGTAGCACTAGTGCCGCCACCACCAAACCCCGGGTCATCCTCTGGTCTGCGTTGTGGAGAGGGTCATGTGTTGCAACCTGAGAACAAGTGGCCAAAGTTAGTCATGTTCTGCATCATTTCCTGCACGAGGACCCGGTTTGACTCTTCCAGACGTGCTGCGACCTTTGCCTCCACTTCTACCATCCGTGCAGCGACCTTGGCCTCCACCTGCGCCTCTAGCTGAGAAAAAATCGATGGCTCATATGGTTGTGAAGAGCCAACTCCTCCTCGCCCAGATGAAGAGTTGTAGTACAAATGATCTCCCTGACCCAACCCCTGCACTTTTCCTCTGTTCCTCCCACAAACTGTCTCCCAATACAACAAATCAGGGTTTGGCGGTGACCCTTGAGTGCTACAATCATCTAGCTTCTTGTTGTACGTCTCCTGCATTTGGTTAAATAATATACTCTTATGCACGCATGTTCCAACAATATGGTCTAAAATGAGCAAAAACAACTTATATTTGGTTCTAACTTTCCTATATTTTTTAATTTCAATGAAAAGTACAATCTAACACATTGAACTAAGTATATATATGATGTTTGAGGTGTTTATGATTCAAACTAACTTAAAACTACTCAATTCATTCATTTTCAAGCAATATGGGCTAAAATGAGCTAAATGACCTATATTTGGTTCTAACTTTCCTATATATTGTAATTTCAATGAAAACTATAATCTAACACTGAGAACTAAGTATATATAGGATATTATAGGTGTTTATGCTTCAAACTAACTTAAAACTACTCAAATTCATTCATTTTCAAGCAATATGGGCTAAAATGAGCTAAATGACCATATTTTGTTCTAACTTCCTATATTTTGTAATTTCAATAAAAAACTATAATCTAACACTGAGAACTAAGTATATATAGGATGTTTGAGGTGTTTATGGTTCAAACTAACTTAAAACTCAATTCATTCATTTTCAAGCAATATGGGCTAAAATGAGCTAAATGACCTATATTTGGTTCTAACTTTCCTATATTTTGTAATTTCAATGAACACTATAATCTAACACTGAGAACTAAGTATATATAGGATGTTTGAGGTGTTTATGATTCAAACTAGCTTAAAAGTACTCAAATTCAATCATTTTCAAGCAATATGGGCTAAAATGAGCTAAATGACCTATATTTGGTTCTAACTTTCCTATATTTTGTAATTTCAATGAAAACTATAATCTAACACTGAGAACTAAGTATATATAGGATGTTTGAGGTGTTTATGATTCAAACTAACTTAAAACTACTCAAATTCATTCATTTTCAAGCAATATGGGCTAAAATGAGCTAAATGACCTATATTTGGTTCTAACTTTCCTATATTTTGTAATTTCAATGAAAACTATAATCTAACACTGAGAACTAAGTATATATAGGATGTTTGAGGTGTTTATGGTTCAAACTAACTTAAAACTCAATTCATTCATTTTCAAGCAATATGGGCTAAAATGAGCTAAATGACCTATATTTGGTTCTAACTTTCCTATATTTTGTAATTTCAATGAAAACTATAATCTAACACTTGAAACTAAGTATATATAGGATGTTTGAGGTGTTTATGATTCAAACTAACTTAAAATACTCAAATTCATTCATTTTCAAGCAATATGGGCTAAAATGAGCTAAATGACCTATATTTGGTTCTAACTTCCTATATTTTGTAATTTCAATGAAAACTATAATCTAACACTGAGAACTAAGTATATATAGATGTTTGAGGTGTTTATGATTCAAACTAACTTAAAACTACTCAAATTCATTCATTTTCAAGCAATATGGGCTAAAATGAGCTAAATGACCAATATTTGGTTCTAACTTTCCTATATTTTGTAATTTTAATGAACACTATAATCTAACACTGAGAACTAAGTATATATATGATGTTCGAGGTGTTTATGATTCAAACTACTCAAATTCATTCATTTTCAAGCAATATGGGCTAAAATGAGCTAAATGACCTATATTTGGTTCTAACTTTCCTATATATTGTAATTTCAATGAAAACTACAATCTAACACTGAGAACTAAGTATATATAGGATATTATAGGTGTTTATGCTTCAAACTAACTTAAAACTACTCAAATTCATTCATTTTCAAGCAATATGGGCTAAAATGAGCTAAATGACCTATATTTGGTTTTAACTTTCCTATATTTTGCAATTTCAATGAAAACTATAATCTAACACTAAGAACTTAGTATATATAGGATGTTTGAGGTGTTTATGATTCAAACTAACTTAAAACTACTCAAATTCATTCATTTTCAAATAAAATAGCCTATAATGCCTTAAATATATGTTTAAAGGTATGTACCGAAATTTGTTTTGCTCTCTTGTTTGCTGCAATTTCTCCTTTTCCAGCAACAGTTTTGAAATAAGTCTTCAAGAACAACTCGGGGGCAGTAGGGAGTACTCATCCTCTACTGTTTGCCTGTACACATTGTTGAACATAGACTTTATTTTTTACATATACAGAAAAAATCATGAAATTCAAACTAAGTAATACATATGAAACATTCTTACCATCTTTTTAGCATGTTGTGCCGCCGAGATGGAACCCTGAAAGTGCGACGGCTCAACTGGATTAGAGATGGAGCCACCTCTTCGGTTCTTCTTCGCCTTCTCAGATTTCTCGAGGAATGCAGGCTCCTGACTTTTCTTTTTCATTGTTTCATAAATGGTTTTCCCCAACCATTTTGGCCTTTCTTTAGCTTTGTTGAGCACCCAATACCGCAAATCTCTCAGACGATTTCCAGCTTTCATCTGGTATGCTTTTCTCACTTGGCCATCTAACTCAGGAGCCCATTCGTAAAGACCCTTTAACAAACATTAAAATAAGTTGTTAATAAACTAATATAATAAATTTAATTCTTCATAATTTGATTCATACATACCGTGAATGAGTTCCACCAATGCGTCTTTGTTGCATCGTCCACCTCACCGTAGTTAAACCAAGGTTCTCGAAAATGACCCTGGAAAATGTCAGTGATGACCCCTAACTTTGTTATCATCAAACCTGAATTGAAACAAACACTTAATTGTCAATATCATTGAAAATATAAATATTATGAATCATATATTAATTTAGAAATTTACCACAATCCAGTAGGGCTCAAAACCCTTTTTGATGCACTGTTTGACCCTTCAGCTTCCTCCCTCTAGCTGCTCGGCGTCTCCGGTACGTGGTCACCAATGTCACGTGCCTGAGAATCATCTCGTTGCGTCTCAGAGCCAAGGTTCGGGCTTTCTGGAGCTCCTGGTGACTCAAAAAGCTCCCTGGGAATCAATTGCCCACAACCTTGGCTTCCACCTAAGCCATCTCGACCTCCGCGCCCCTTAGGATTAGACATGATTACCTATATAAAACAACAACCCCCCTCAAGAACTCGGGACTCAAGTTACGCCCATTGTCATATCTATCAGACATCCACCAACGCTCCTTCCATTTCATAGTGACCAATTCTACAAATACTAAACCATTTCAATCACAATAGTACAATTCTACAATTCTAGGCACATGACGATGCAAACATATTTATTTAAATACTTAAATTATATTTATAACATTACATGATAGTGACTTTGTGCTAATCTACAAATATCGAACCAACAACAATATGAACTTAAGGAAATTGTTTCTACCTTTTTAATCACAAGTACTTGATATGAATTTGTTATTATGCTAAACCACTTTCTTTTCTACAGATAAAATGCACATTAAAAGAAAGACTTATGCACTTGAAAGTAACTCTTACAAAAAGCTGGAAAGGTTGTGGTAGTTTTGTCTGTTTGTGGTTCGAACAAGTTATAAATTGAGTCCACTTCCCCCCCTTAAGTTTTTTCTTTGACAAATCCCCCCTTAAGTTACTTGTGTCTTCTCTTACAACTCTTTTTCTCAACTAGCTCTCTCTCTAAGTTTTTCTTTCACTTCTATATTTCCCCTGTTTTTCTCTGTTTGCCTGGTTTCTCGCTTAATTAAAGATAAAAGCTAGACACACTTGTGAATTATTTTTCAACAGAAGAAGAAAGAAGAATCAGAGAAAATGACTAACCAAAATGTGGTAGTTTCTGATGGAAAACAAAGCTTAAAAGTAAACAACAAGAACAACAACAACAACAAGAACAACATAATGCTTAAACTATATTTATAACATTACAACAACAACAACAACAACAACAACAACAACAACAACAACAACAACAACAACAACAACAACAACAAATTGCAAAACATGTGAAAGAATCCTTCATTTTTTGCAAGTAAACAACAACAACAAACAACAAGTACAAATACTTCCTCGCACTTCTCATTACTTACAAAATAAAAAACAACAACAAACAAGAACAACAAACAAGAACAACATAATGCTTACACAACAACAACAAACAACAACAAACAACAACCACAAACAACAACAAGAACAAATTAAACAACAACAACACTAATTACCAAATATTATAACAACAACAACAACAAATTAAACAACAACAACAAATTAAACAAATTAAACAACAATTGTTAAACAACAACATGAATTACCAGATAAAAGCTACGGATTCGCGCGGCGGAGGCAGCGTAGGCGGCGGTCGTGATGTAGTTAATTGCGTGTCGGAGGAGGCGGCGGCTAAAATACTGATTTCCGCCGGCGTCTTGTGGCCTTTGTCTTGTAGGCGGCGTCTTGTAGTTAACTGTATCCAAAAACCCAATTTTTAGGGTAAAAAAAGAAAAAAAAAATATTGAAAAAAAAGAGGGGTAGAAATTACCGTCGAAATTGTGGTCTTTGTCGCCGGTCGATGATACCCGGTCGCCGGAATTGCCTTCAATGTTTCGACGGTTGTTTCGCGCTTAGCAAACCTAAGTTCTTCAAAAACGAGTTACACTTAGTAGGAAGGAGGAAATTTTGAAAAACAGTCGTGGTTAGGAAGCAGGGGTTTTAAGTCGTGTTAACTAACGACGGCCAAACCTAAATCAGCGACGGTTTGAAGCCGTCGCCTAAATCCTAAAAATCGGAAATTCAAAATAGTACAGGCACCAACGGCTTTAAGCCATCGTTGATATTAGCATCCGCTTGAGCCGTCGGTGATGTTGTTAAAAGCCGTTGGTGGGGGCCATCGGTTTGAAGCAGTCGTTATTTACCCTAATACCGTCTGTTTTACTAGCCGTCGCTGTCCAGCCGTCATTAATGTAGCATTTTCTTGTAGTGTTAGCCTATAGAATTTAGGACTCCTTGCATTATTCTCTCTGATTTTCTCCATTATAGTGAAGAAGCTCTAATCCCCCACCTGTGGACGTAGGTCAAATTTGACTGAACCACGTAAATCCTTGTGTTATTAGTTTGTTCATCTTTATTGTTTTCTCACCTTTATTATTTCATTGATTTTCTGTTCCGCATTAATCAAACTACAACACCGATTTCCTAACAAATTGGTATCAGAGCCTGGTTGTTTAAGATCTTAGGTGTTTATAGACCAAGTTTGATTTTTTGATTATATCAATGAAATTCGATATTGAGAAATTTGATAGGCAAGTAAATTTTGGCCTATGATAATTAAAGATGAAAGCCATCCTGGTTCAAAGTGGTTGTCATAAGGCTCTACAAGGTGCATCCAAAAAGCCTTCGGGTATGACGGATGAGAAGTGGGAGGAGATAGATTTGAAGGCACTCTCAGCGATTCATTTAAGTCTTTCTAATGAAGTTTTGAGAGAGGTTGCCAAAGAGACGACTGCTGCGGGTTTGTGGTTGAAGTTGGAGTCACTTTATATGACAAAATCTGTGACCAACCGTCTGCTACTAAAATCTAGACTTCATGATCTTCGTCTAGTAGAAGGTAAACCGCTTGATTCTCATTTAGATGAATTCTTCTCTATAATTATGAATTTGCAAAACATCGATGTTGAGATCGATGATGAGGATATGGCTATTAGGTTGTTGTGTTCTTTACCACCTTCGTATGAGCATTTTCGAGATACCTTATTATATGGTAAAGATGATTTGAGTTTGCAGGATGTTAAGGAGGCCTTAACTCAAATAGATTTAATTGACAATAAATTAAATTGGTTAATAAATCTAATAATTCTGCTCACACAAATGCTTTGGTTGCTCATGGTGGAAAGAATTCTGGAAAAATCTGTAACTATTGTCATGTGAAGGGTCATATTAAATCTGAGTGTTGGAAATTAAAGAAGAAAAATGGAGAAAGGTCCAATGAGGGTGAATCTGCAAATATTGCCGACGCTATTTCTGACGATGATCTTGCACTTTAGGGTTACAAGATTTGGGGCTGCGGTTTCTACGATCTCCTCATGACTGGTGCCCTTTTGAGATCTCTTGGTAAAATGAGAAATCGTATGGATTTTGTTTTGGAGTCTATGATAGATTGTTTTTGAGTTTATAATAAAGTAGCAATCTTGGTTATGCATTAGATTTTGTTCTAGTTATGCTATTTCTTATCTCAAATTTGGTACTTTTGTGTTTATTAAGTACTATTGCAATTTAGAAATTATTGTTATCATTCAGTTTCTAGAATTGCTTTTGAGTTTGTTGTTGAGATGAAGAAGTGTTTGAAGAGAGTTTGGTCAATTTGAGGAAGCATGCTAGCGTTGGTGACTTTATACTCTCGATCTAGGCCATGTGATGGTTTTGTATACGGATTTTGTGTTCGAAGACGCATCGGTACACAATTATAGAAGATGTCCGTTTTCTGGATTGCCTACAATGGGTAGGTTTATGGAATTTTGTATAAGGTGGAGGTTCTATGGTGTTTGGTTGAGCATCATTTTTGGTTCAAGGTGGAGTTACCTTGTTTGTTCGGTTTCAAGTCAAGGTGGAGATTGTTAATTATGAATTGAAATCTTGTGAATGACATAAGACTAACTTTGAATGCACATATATCTCAATCTATAAATGATTTTGATGTGATTTAAATTGGAGGTGATAGTTTGTTAAAAGAGCTTTCCAACGATAGGTCATATACCCAATTCCGATGAGAAACGAGAAAGTTACGCCCGTTTTACGAATGACTGCCGAGAGTATACCGCGACTCGCGGTTTTGCAGATAAGTTTCCGAATCAGTTTTTATTTTTAGGGTTTTGTGCGGAGTATATTCTAGGGTTCTTGTGCGGGGTTCCTTATGCTATAAAAGGACCTCTTAGTGTTCATTCTTTACACACACAACTTATGAAACACTTTTAGCCTTTAGAATTTAGGACTCCTTGTATTATTCTCTCTGATTTTCTCCATTATAGTGAAGAAGCTCTAATCCCCTACTTGTGGACGTAGGTCAAATTTGACTGAACCACGTAAATCCTTGTGTTATTAGTTTGTTCATCTTTATTGTTTTCTCACCTTTATTATTTCATTGATTTTTTGTTCCGTATTAATCAAACTACAACACCGATTTCCTAACATGACGAATTTGAAAATACATATAATTAGTGTGAAATTGAGAATGATGCAAACAGATACGACTATTGCATTCGAACACAATTATTGTACAGGAAGAGCGCAGGATCGATCAAATAACCAACCCTTACACGTCTTCGGGCTGTGCTTCTCAAATGTAGCGGTGAATGGTGATGACAAAATCTTTAAAGAGTAGCACCATGAAATATGGAGAGAGAAAAGAGTGGTAGTAAAATTGGAAGCGATAGAGTAAACAAGCAAGCATACTATCGTGTTTGAAATCACTCCTTTCAATGGAAAATGCGCAAAAGAAGACAACTTTTGCCTTTCAACTGATATCGTCATGCTTTGACTTTTAATTTCATAGCCCTGGACCCCAAAAAGCTACCTGTCAATACTAGTTTTTTGGTGCAACCTATCAATACTACTCCATTGCGCTAATTAATGTTTTTCTTTGTGCAATGATGATCTAAAAAAGCTTGGTCTCAGTACCCCTTTCCATTTGACTTCACACTGCCCGTCTGTGAGTTTTTTTTTTTTTTTTAACAAAGCAACAATATTAATTCTAAGTAATTAAAGAGAGTGTTACAATCCAATGTATACGCAACCATACAATAACTAGATGGGGAGAGAATTTTTTTTAATTTGACCGTTTTTTCATGATATATATCTGATAAATTTTTTTGGCACCATAGATCCTTTTAATTTTTCAAATTCACCATATACCCAGGCCCGGCCCAATACCGGTACAACCGGTTCTGTGGAACAGGGCCTCACAAAATTTGGGACCCAATTTCAGTTGACAGATGGAGGGGAAAAAAAAAAGAAAGTATAACTGCTGCATCACACTATTACCCGCAAGTTTCAAGAATCTCCCCATCTTCTTCTCCATATTTCTCTCTCCTCTTCAATCTTCATAAATCAAAATCCCCAAAATCTCGTGAAATCATTCAACTTCCCTCAAAAAAATTATCTCATTTCCATAATTTTAGCCAAAAATATCTGAATTTCATTACTCTTTCCCTCAAGAACACCACCAAAAATGGAATTTTTAACGGGAATAATTCTTTTGTGCTATTTATTTGCGAATTGCGATTCATATTCAAATCCACTCAACTCATATCCAAGAATTCAATTTCTTTTATCCTCCAATTCTCCAAAAAAAAATAAAATTCGAACTTTGATTTACAAAATTTGTGGGCTAATTTATTGTGGAAGTCGAAGAACAAAGTTGGGAACTTTGGGAACTTGATTGTGGGAGTCCGAAGGTGAAACATCAGGAATCTGTATCAAAGTCTTCGGTTTTAAGGTAAATTCACTTTTTTTATGCCATTTTTTGATTTTTTTAGTAGAGATTTATAGCAATTCTGACACTTTATAATTTACTTCTTATAATTTTAATTTTTTGCAATTCTACCTATTTGATGGAATGACAGTACCTATTTGCGATTTTCGATTTCATGTTTGCTTTGTTTGCAATTCTGGGTATTCGAGTTTTCTGTAATTTTTTTATAATTTTTGCAACTGTTCTTATCTTATATAGATTAGAGAATGAACAAAGGCAACTAATTGTGTAGACTAAATATCTAAGCATTTCGCCAATTATTCAATTAAAGCACCACATATATACGATATACGATCAAATTATAGAGGGAGAACTAATTTCAACCACAATAATTATATTTACTTAGTAATTAGTATTATCAATTTGACAATTTACAGTAATGCTGTCACATTATACCACTGTCTCTACTAATTAATTAATTATTGTTGTTTTTATCATCAAAAGTAGAAGTTCTCAAGTTCATCATTGTTGTTTAAAGCAATATAATCACAAAACAGATTAATGAACTAATTTAGTTATTGCATATAGAATTATGTTGACTATTCCTGTTACTGTTGCATCTGCAGAAAGAAGTATTTCAAAGTTGAAATTGTTGAAGTCCTATATGCGCTCTACAATGTCACAAGAAAGACTTAATGGACTAGCCTTGATAGCAATAGAGAACGATATTTTGGAAAAAAGTTGATTATGAAGATTTGGTGGACGATTTCGCTTCAAAGAATGCTAGAAGGATGGCTTTGTTTAAATAAAAGATTCTAATAGATTTTTTTTAGTTTTGGTTTATTTACCAAACTATAAGGAACGATTTATGATAAATAATAACAATAAAAAATTTATAATTTCTTCTTTATAATTTTTTTGAAGGGCCCCATTTTAATGAATAACACAGGGCCTCCATATTCCATGAGACGGCCCTGCATATACCCTCTACTTTCTAAAATTACATCCAATTAACTTTTTGACTGACGGTGTTAGACTTCCGTAAGTCATTAGGCGCTAAGCGAAACTCCAATAGTAAGCAAAATGGAGTTTGACTTAGAGTGCCACCTAGTATCTCATAAAAGCAATTTGTTCTTTGACTTCTTACTCTAATTCCACTAAGTTTATTTGATCAACTGTATTTTGGTTTTTGGGTAAGGGGACTTTGAGTGAAGTTCTGTAAGAGAGAAGCTTTGAGTAAAGCAAGTTAAAGTGAGAAAACTTCGAGTGAAGTTGAGAGGAACAACTGTTAAGGGAACAGTTGTTCAGGAACTTGAATTTAGGAACTCCAGGTGTACTTGGCTCATGAGTAGAATTAGGTTGTAACAAAGTTGTTTGGCCTAATTAGTGAAAGAGTTGAGTTTAAAATCTCTAGTGATCGAGGTTGTTTCTTCTTGTTGGGCCCAAGAAGTTTTTTCCTCGTAAAAATCCCTTGTGTTCCTTTAGCTTGTTTATTTGTTTATGTTTAAAATTCCGCAAAAAGTTACGTTTATTTCTACACATACAATTCACCCCCCCTCTTGTATTGTTCCTAGTGAAATAACAACTGATGTCCACCCTTCTCTCCGACAACACTGATGTTGTGGTGCTCTGTGGCTCCGACATCATCTTTTGGTTGCTTGGAGAGTTGGAGATCCCCCTCCTTTACCATGGACACTTAGTCAGTTTGTAATACTGGGTTGGTAAACAACGCCTTTAAATTTCTTAATTAGTAATGCCCTAAATACAGTATTTTTATACCGTATTTATATATTTGTATTTCTTTTCTCTCTCCTTCCGTTGACTCACTTCCCAAACCCCTTCCTCCTCCTCCAATTTCAAAAGTTCCCGTCACACCACCATCTTCCTCTCCACAACACCACCACCACTACCACCATACCCCGACACACCACCAACCCCTCCTTCTCCCCTCTGTTTTTTCTTCATTTTTACAGTGAATTTTTTTTTAAAAAAAGAGAGGCGTCCACCATGAATGACCCACCACCGGTGGAGGCGTCGATGTTAGGCGCCACCTCCACCGGTCGTGGGGTATCCATGGTGGACGCCTCCTTTTTTTTGAAATTTTTTTTTAAAAAATGGGAGGCGTCCATGTCAGGCGCCTCACCATGTGGTAGAGCGCCTGCCATGGACGTCTCCTTTTTTTTAAAAAAAAAATGAAAAAAAATGAAAAAAAAAGAGAGAGGGGGTGATGGTGGGGGTACGACGGTGGTGGTCTGTCGCGGGGAGCAGTGCGGCGGTGGTGGTGTAGTGGTGGTGCGGCGTTGGTTGTGTGGTGGCACCGGTGTCCATTGGTGAGTGGAAGAAGATGGGAGGAAAAGTCAATGAAAAAGGGGAGAAAATTTGAAAATGAAAAAAATATTAGGGAAGTAAGTCAAGGGGAGGTGAGAGAAAATAAATGCAAGTATATAGATAGATATAAAAATATTGTATTTAGGGTGTTACTAGGAAATTTTAGAGCGTTGTTTAGTAAAATTCTAAAAGTAACATTTTACATATGGACATACGACTTTTTTTTTTTTTAAGGTAAGATTAAATCTTTGCAAGGAAGGGGGGAAATTGGGGATCCCTTCTTGCAAGGGATGAAACTCGATCCCTTGACCTCTGGTATCGAAGGTGATGCCAATACCACTAGGCTATCACATGCTACTCATTTGGACATACGACCTACCTATTAAGTTAGTCCTAGCAATATATATGTATGTATGTAATAACTAATTCTTAATAATACAATAGATATCTGCTTTAATATATTGATTCTAAAAAGTATCTTCACTCGAGATTGTAAGTAATTTAAAGACTCCTTCATTAACTTAATAGGTGTGGTTGCTGCTCCATTTCAAATGACAAGTTAAGAGCCCATTCAATGATAAACCTCTTTTTGCTAGATGTTTGCAAACATCTAGCAGATAAAGAGGAATAAAACACTATTTATATTTCATGAACACTATTTGTTAGTTGCATGAACACTATTTTTAGTTACACGAACATTAGTTTTAGTAACATGAACACTATTTTTTAGCATCGGAATTTTCGCGACTACTTTTTGGTTTGACTGACACTTTGCAATTTTCGAGATAACTTTTTGGTGATATGGGTCCCATGAAATAGAAGATGAATAAAACACTATTTTATATTTCATGAACACTATTTGTTAGTTGCATGAACACTATTTTTAGTTACACGAACACTAGTTTTAGTAGCATGAACACTATTTTTTAGCATCGGAATCTTCGCGACTACTTTTTGGTTTGACTGACACTTTGCAATTTTCGAGATAACTTTTTTGTTTGACTGACAACTATTTCCTATATATATTGACAGTTTTACCCCTGCTAGATGTTTGCAAACATCTAGCAAAAAGAGGTTTATCATTCCTCACAATACTCAATGGCCAATATAATTAAAACGAATGAGTAGTTTGTTTTGGATACCTAATAATAGTTTCCTTGCCGTTCTTTCTAGTGGTTGTAGTGAGTTGTACCATGTTGAAATATACCAAGTTTATTAGGCCACATCACTTTGAGACCATTGCTTGACGAGGACAAGAGACCGTGAAATACTTGTCTTGTACCGTGACAGTTACATATATCCAATCCAATTAATTAACTATGAAGATTTCACACAGCAAGTTTAGTTAAGCAGCAATGCGACCACATTTACAAGTACAAGTCAACCATAGTCAAATCACATCCATTAAACGGCTTAGCTTGTCTTTTTTTTTAAGGGGGAGAACTAAAGGACTCAATTTGAGATTTTAAAAAAGATAGTTTACGAAGGAATATATATTTAGACATATCGGTAATTACTAAATATTAATAGGAATAATATTATGAAGATAATAAAGTTACTTATTTTAGTAATCGTATTTTCTTAATTACTAGAGATTAAATATGACTAATAGGACAATATTGATTGGGCCTATAATTAAAATATATCAATCATATGAGGTCACACATAGTAGTACAAGTTGGACAAATCAATCTAAATCAATTTAGAATTAGGGTTGGGAAGGTCCAAGAGGAAATAGGAGGAGAACAAGTTCTCCTAATTAGTATATAACTCTTCTATTATATATATAGAATATACTATTAGGGTTTAGGTAATAAATTGATTAATCAGTTTCTTTTCACTAGAGAGAGAAAGTGAAACCTTAAACTAGTCCCTCTAAACCGGCGCCAATACCACCTAAAAGCAAGAGATTTCTTCTCTTCCGTTATAGAAAACGTTGGTGTTCAACTAGTGCTTGTGGACTGATTAGAGGAGCAACACTTGGGGCTCTCAGATCTCCAAAACTTGCATACAACACGAAAATCACGCTATTGAATTAGGGTTGGGGAGGTCCAAAAGGTTTGATATTTAATCCCTATTAAATGATTCATGTGTTTGATTATGTTTGTTATCCTACGATAGATGTTAGGAAATTATTTTTTGAAATTTCATTATTTGCATCTTTATATTTCTACAATGGTATCAGTTTTTCCTAATTCATAATATTCTCATGATCATGTTATTGTATGCAAATTTATTATTTTTATTCAATTAAGAGAGAATTTATTTATAGCTTGAATTTGCATCATTGATATTTGATATTAATTGATTGAAAATTGTAGATATTTGATTTATGCTCAAATAATTTTATAAGGGTCTGAATCTTTTTATAATATGGACGAAATAAATTGTTAAATTCACTTCAAAGTTTTCGGAATTTCATAAATATATTTGATAGATTTAAAATTATTTAATGTTTAATTTGATTAATGATTGAAATAATTTGTTAACAATTAAAATATATGATCTTTACTTATTAAATAAATCTAATATTCATCACCCACATAAATCTAGAATAATATGATGCCTGCATATAATTTGACTATTCATACATTTTAAGGATAAAAAATAAAATCTTTAATATTATTTGTTCTTATAATTCATTAGATCACCCTAAAAATTATTTTGGAATTTAATTATTTATTTTCAGAATTTTTGGAGATAATTTGCCTTAATTTTGAATTTTTTTGTTAGGTTTAATGTTTAATACATAGATCAAGCATTGCAAATCTAATCCTAACAAATCCAAAATTTTGTTTGACTTGGTTAAGTGATTCAAAAACAATTTGCCATAATTTTCGAATTAATAAGACCTAATTAGAATCATAAATCTTTAAATAAATTGTTAGTTAATGATTTAACGGTAATTTTGTAAATTGTTACAAAATTCAAAGATTTGCTCCAAATGGATGATTTTGAAATCCTTTGCCAGCATCGCGCCTTCCCTAATGGTAAGCAATTTAGCTATTGCAGGGCTTGCTGCCTTAAACTTGATGGAAAAACCAGGGCCGTCTTAATCATTTTGGAGGCCCTGTTCTAATAATATTATTGGGCCCTATATATAATACTCAATTTAACTATGAAATGGCCCAAATTTACATGTAATCATTTACTCAGAGTAATAACAAATCATCTTGTGACATACTTGCTTAAGATTGAGAATTTCAAAATCCTCTTCTAGTTTGCCTTTTTTAGATTTAGAAAATATCAATATATAACTAATATTCATATCAAAATTTATTTTATTTGGTAATCAAGTAGCACTTTCAGTAAGAAGAATCATCAAAACTAGTATTACAAATTTAGCATCGCAATTATTCAATTAAATATTAACCTTGGAAAAATATGGAAGTTTTTTTATCCACATTAAAAGAAAAAAAAATTGAGATGAGAAAATCCAACTGAAAGTTTGAGAAATTCAAGAAGCAATAATTATGAACTTTGTTTTTTTAATCAAACCAAAATTTTCGAGGATACCTTTCCAAAAAAAAAATCCAAGATAGAGTTATGTATATGGGTTTTTTTTTCCTTTTAGAAACATATTAAAAAATTAATACTTTATTTGTTAAAAAAATGATGAAATTAGGTAGGAAAATAAAATGATGATTTAGTTGTTACCACACAAAGAATATGAGTTTTACTCAACTAAAAAGTAATTCAAACATAGATTACTTTATTCCCAATAACCGTGACTAATTGAATGATTTAAGGAGAAATTTGGTGTTTTTTTAAATAGAAAAAGTTTAATTAAAACAGGAAAGTTAGGACTATGGAAGGTTTATTTGACAATTTAGTTTGATACTTTTGACTTATGGAAATTGAAAGAAGATGGAAGTAACGAGAGGAGAAACTACTAATTAGGAAAGCTGCAACATTAATGGAAGATTTGGAGAGACAAAGAAGGAAGCTTTATTTTTTTTGCTCAGTAGGCTCTGATTTGGGCCCTTCAGCTTCTGGGGGCCCTGTGCTGAGGACCAGAATGCACAGGGTGTTAGCCGCCCTGGGAAAAACCAATAAATCAAGAACCATTAATTCTTCTAATCACCCCCACCTCCACTATCTTTATCACTTCCTTTCCATGAGCCATTAGTGTTTAATTTTAAAAAGCCTTGAAAAGGAGATTGCCAACACCTCATAGAGACCGAAGCGGAGTCCTGCAAAACATAGTATTTTGCAAATATGTCGCTAGTAGTGACATAGTCCACCAAGGTAGCTGAATGAGACATTTTCCTTTCAGAAACAGCTTTGTCCCTATAACTTCAAATGTACCATAAAGCTACATAAAATTTGGTTAGCCAGATTTGATCTTGATTCATATTAAAATTCAACCAATTATCTGATGAATAATTAAAAAAGGTGGACACGTTCAAGGAAGGTTGAGAGTAGAGGTGTCAATTCAGTTCAACAGTTCAGTTATGGTTATAACCAAACAGTTCAGTTGATATCAGTTCAGTTTGTATCAGTTGAAATAATTAACAGTTCAGTTCAGTTCAGTTAACAAACTTTTCAATTCAGTTTAATTCAGTTTTTTTCCTTTCCATTTTCAGTTCAGTTCAGTTGCAGTTTAAATCAGTTTTAACCAAACAGTTAAACCAACCAACGGTTGAATCCATATCAGTTAAAATTTGTTGCGGTTATTTTCAGTTTCGTTTCGGTTTATTTCAGTTATTGACGAAAACCACATAACTTCGACGATAATCGCATCGGTTCGGGTAGAAGTTAATCATACTCTTGTATTTGTTCGGGAAAAATTGTGCTTCATGTCGGTTTTGGCCAGGTGTTTTTTCGGGTCCGGTTAAAAATTAATGCAACAAATAAGTGTTGTCGGCACTTCCACAATTGCCTCAAAAAAAACAGTTCTACTTCATAAAAACGTAAATGGAAGTGACATCGGTTAAAGTGTACTTTATTACTAATATATATGATTTGGAATAAGACAAATTTATGTTAATGTCTTACTCTTAGTGTATTGGTTCAATGGATTAATATATCTATAATCGACATAAAATAAGTTGATTATGGATTAGCTCAAGGTATCTATGTGAATCGATAAATAAAATCAAGATAACAATACTCCATTTAAGTTAATCGTTAACAAGTTATATTCAATTTGAAACTCACATATCTTAGCCAAACTAAAAGAAATTACAATTGATATTAGATTAGATGAATGTATCAACGTAAGTCGATAAATTAAAGTAATTGAAACTCAAAACATTTACTTAAATTGAAACATGTTGTTATTTGAATGAGTGTATCAATGTAAGTCGATAAACTAGTTCAAGATAATAATAGTACTCTACTTAAGTCAATCATCTTTTTAAGTTAAATTCATTTCGGAACTGAAAGCATCTAATTGAGTTGCAACAAATGTAGAACAATGGAACTCATTAGATTGGAGTTCAGTGTCTAGGAGGGTACTCAACTTTGATGAAAGTATCAGTTAAGGTACTGAACTTTCAAATGTACCAGTTAAGGTACTCAAAATGGATGTCTGTTAACTTAAGGTACTGAACTTTGGTTTGTACCGTTAACATCCCAAAAATAAAAGAAAAATATGACGTGGCATTAATTAAATAAAAAAAGGTGACATGACACATGACATTAATTATAAAAATTCCAAACTCTTTTCTCTCTCATCTGATTCCTCACCTTCTTTTCTCTCTCCTCATATCTCAAACTCTTTTCTCTCTCCTCTGATACCTCACTTCTAAAACATCAAACAAAAAAAAAACAAAAAAAGAAGATCATCATAAATTCATAATCACTTCTAAAACTCACCCCAGAAAAAGAATCGAGGAGACCCTTTTGAAGGAGAATTCTGGAAGCCCATGAGTAGAGGAGAGAGAGTGGGAAACCTAACAAAACGACGTAGTAAAAAGGATGGTGGACGAGATCAGCTACAACAGAAACCACATAGTCTCCGAAACCAACGATGGAGGCTAGCCACTCCGAGAATGACCCGATGTTTGACAGGATACAGAGTGTACACCCTACTGTCTAAAGCAGTTTGGTTATTTCTTTTCCCTTACCCTCTTTCTCAGCCTCTCAAACATTCAAATTTTTGATCCTTTTGATTTATAGACTTGTGATATTTTGAATTCTAAATTTATAGAATTATAAATTTGTGAATTATGAATTCACGGATTCATGAACTGAAATTATTTATAGGTTTGTGAATCGTGAATTATGTAGATGTGTGAATTTGTTGTTACGGAATTATGATTTGTGAATTTTTGAATAAATGGGTGATATATGGTATTTAGTTGATGAAATGTGGAACTGATTGGATTTTTTGGTGTATGTTTGCGAACTTGTAGTACCATTTTGTTTAGTTCAATTCTAAGTCGTTACCCTCTTGAGGCATTGCTGTTCCCATCTTCATCTATAAGGGTATCAATGATAATTCAATTCACTATGTACCCGTAATCTTAGCGAGGTCTTGATTTAGTTCTTAATTTCTGCTCTTCACATCCGGTTTACATCACCAATTTTCGGGATGTGAGATTAATATGTTGAAATCTTACAGGCTTGTGGGCATATGTTAATCTAGGTTCTAGATTGCAGAACCTGCGTGAGTTTATTTGGGGATATAATATGATCATTGGATTTATGTGTGCCATGAATTTATGATGATCTTCTTCTTTTTTTTTTTGTTTGATGTTTTAGAAGTGAGGTATCAGAGGAGATCGAGAGAAAAGAGTTTGGGATATGAGGAGAGAGAAAAGAAGGTGAGGAATTAGAGGAGAGAGAAAAGAGTTTGGAATTTTTATAATTAATGTCATGTGCCATGTCACCTTTTTCTTTTTAATTAATGCCACGTCATATTTTTCTTTTATTTTTGGGGATGTTAACGGTACAAACCAAAGTTCAGTACCTTAAGTTAACAGACATCCAATTTGAGTACCTTAACTGGTACAAATGAAAGTTCAGTACCTTAACTGATACTTTCATCAAAGTTGAGTACCCTCCTAGACACTTAACTCCATTAGATTGGTTTAATATGACAATACTCCATTAAAGTTAATCGTCTCTAAGTTAAATTCATATTGAAACTCAAAACATCTACTTTAACAGTACCCTAAGTTTAATTCAAGATAATAACAATACTCTACTTAAGTTAATCATCTTTAAGTTGAATTGATTTAGGAACCGAAATCATCTAATTCAAACAGATGTAGAACAGTATAACTCAGTAGATTGGTTCAATATAACAATGCTTCATTTAAGTTAATCGTCTCTAAGTTAAATTCATATTGAAACTCAAAACATCTAATTTGAATCGAAACAAGTTAATATTGGATTAGATCGATGTATCCATGTAAGTCGATTAGCTAATTCAAGATGGCGTAAGTTCGTTTAAGATAATGGATATTGGATAATACCAACAAACGTATCAATGTAAGTGAAGTAATTAACTTAATAGAAGATAACAATACTCTATCTAAGGTAATCATTTTTAAGTTTAATTCATTTGAAACCCAAATCATCTAATTGAATTGAAACAAGTAGTTAATTATTGTTACTATGTCGTAGTAAACCTTATTACTTATCAGTAAGATACTGATATAAAAAGCGAAAATTCGTATATGTAGTATACTATAAGCTGTCCAAGGATGTCTTGGCCTAGTGGTTAAGATTGAGGTGCTGTGAACGATATGTGACATGTTCGAATCCCCTCTCTCCTTCTTTGTACTTTGTACCGCCTTCGTGGCTCATATGGATAAAAAAAAGCTAAGGTCTAGTACTGATTAAGGCTTGTTATAACTTATATAAGTTCACTTAATTGAATACGATCAAATTATAGCTGATTAGTAGTAAATAATTGTATAAGGTTATAAGAAATCTACCTTAATAGAAGAAATAACCGTAGATTAATAGAAGTTTATAACCAATAACTTAAATATTAATGTAAGACCTATACAAGTAGTTAATAAATAAATCACCATAGAGTTGTAGAGCTTAACTTAATAGGAGACATTGAATTTAATTATTTCGGTAACATAGTTTATTATAATACTACCTCTGTTTTTATTTAGTTGCAACGTTTTGACTTTCACGCTTGCCAATGTACAATTTCAAATCGTTTTATCTCTAATTGTATGTAAGTAAAAATTATAAAAATTTGATATTATGAAAGCTTACATCGAAACGAATCAAACAAGACCCCACATGACTATATTTTATTTAACATATAAATCAATAAATGTGGTCAAATAAGAGAACATGAATAGTGCAATATGTCAAACGTTGCAACTAAAAAAGAACGGAGGTAGTATATAGGGATGTTTGTGGAATTACTATTCTTTTTGCATTTTAACAAGATCTTAACCGATTAAATCTTATTGTTTGTTCACAAGATCTTGATATGAAGCATATTGCTACACATAGTTCACGTAAATAACTATAATCAAAATATTAATTGAGTAAGTAACAGTTGTATAAGTAATTTTTCAAGAAGTTTAGTTTCATAAGTAATGACATTAGAGCAATATAACTAGTATAACTATAAGTTTATAAGTTTATAAGTTTATGCTCTTTGTCATTCCCTAATCAATTCGCCGAGAAATGAGACAATGAGATAATTGACACAAGCAAATTTCAGTTAAACAAATAATATAGACTATGAAAATTTTAATTATTACTTTAGATGATTGTGATTATTATTTGAAAATGTTGTTATAGAGTATGGGATTTGGGGTTTAGTTGTTGCCTTGTTGGTAGGATTATTGATTTTCTTAAGGCAAAATCCAAAACCATTTAATAGGCAAAATCTAAACCGTTAGATGATCAGAATCAAGGGCACATAAGAAAATAATACAAAGCACATGGATCATCAATATTAACCGTTGGATGCAAACCATAAAAGAAGCTAAACGGTTAGATCATCTTCTAACCTATCACCTTTTCCCTCATCTCTCTCCTCCAAACCCATATTTCCTGCCCAGCCCCCCTTCCTAGTTCCTACTTCTCTCAACTCATGTTATCATCTCAAATGTCTCTAATAGTTTCTTAAACACCTTACAAAAACAGGGGGTTGCAGTTGTTGGTACTAGTTGTTAATATAGTGTGTAATTGCACATTGCAGGTAAAGAAACAGGGAGAAGGTTGAAGATGTTAAGAGTGCCCATAAAGTGGTGAAAATGTAATCTCGGGAAAGTAAACATCAATTAGTATATGGACACGTCAATTATAACATTTGAAGGAATGGGTTCTGGATGAGTTTCATAAAACTCCAGTCTAATTTTACTAGGAATAGTATTTTTCTTTTTCCAAATGTTTTCTTGAATCTTAAAAATAGTATTCTTTCGTCTGTAAAGACTAAAGTGAAACTACTGCTGCTGTTTTGATGGGGGCTTGTAAGTTGAGTTCCATCTGGTGTAAATTATGGTTATATGATGAACTTTGTGTTCATTTGCTTCTTCTTAATCTAGACGAGATGTATCGGTTTTGAATTTTCTTTCCTTCCTGCTTCATTGTTGTTGGATGGTAAGTTAGATTGAAGCTGATATATAAGAAATCTCTTTAGCTCTCGTTTAATTATGGAGTATTAACTTTGATTTTGAGAATTTTGTTTTTTTTTTTATTTTTTCTAATTTTCCAGATTTAAAGAACGAGTTTTGTAGAAGATTTGAGCTAGAAGTTGAAGAAACATCTTTGAAGAAACCAAGACTCAAAATTTGTGTTTTCTTTCTTTCTTTCTGTGCAAGTATATTTACTTTGCCTCAAAAACGGCACCATACAACCTAGGACCATATATATACACTACATCATCCTAACCTACTTCATTACATGACAAAATAAAGGACAGTTGTACAATAAACCAAAAAACATCCACCTAGGATCTAACAACCAGTAGAAATTAAGAGAGAAAAATAAAGTTGTATTCTAGGACAGCTTTATACAATATTAATGCAGCCACTACACTGCAGCATACCATTATACTGTAATATTGCAGTAACACCTCATCATTCTTTACACCCCCCTTCAAGTTGGAGCTACATGAAGGAGGCCTAACTTGGATGACAGATGATGGTGTTGATGTTCACTGAGGGATTTGGTCATCAAATCAGCCAGTTGAAGAAAAGAAGAGATGTGGATGGTGTTGATGAAACCTTCTTCAACACTATCTCTCACATAATGACAGTCAATACCCAAGTGTTTAGTTCTCTCATGGAACACTGGGTTGTGAGCTAGATAATGTGCTGCTTTATTGTCACAAAAGAGATTAATAGGAGTAGGAAGATGAACTTGTAACTCAGCAAAAATCCCATGAATCCAAACTAGCTCACTAGTTGTGTGAGACATGCACCTATGCTCAGCTTCACATGATGATTTTGAAACTGTCTTTTGCTTCTTGGTCTTCCAGGAAATGAGAGATCCACCTAGGAAGACACAATATCCAGTTAATGATTTTCTACTGAAGGCACAACTCCCCCAATCAGAGTCACAGTAAGCTGTGAGCTTGAGTGCTGAATTAGAAGGGTAGTGAAGCCCAAGGTCTGCAGTTCTTGCAAGATATCTAATAACATGAAGGCCAGCTTGCAGGTGGGGCTTTCTTGGGCATGACATAAATTGACTCAGTTGTTGGACTAAGTATGAAATGTCTGGTCTGGTTAGGTTTACGTAGAGCAACCTCCCAATGAGTCTTCTATAAACCTCTGTCGTCCAAGATCTCTCCTTGGTCAGTTGAGAGCTTGATTCCCTTAGGAAAAGGAAATTTAGCTGGTAGACATTGTTCCATGCCAATGTCCTGAACAATGTCTTTTATGAATTTCCTTTGATTCAATAAAGTGCCTTCACTATTTCGAGATACTTCTATGCCAAGAAAATACCTGATTTCACCCAAATCTTTCACTGTGAACTGTGTGTCAAGAGCAATTTTCAAATCAGAAATACCCTGAGTATCATCACCAGTGATAAGTAGGTCATCCACATACCCCAGAACCTTTACTTCTCTCCCATTTTTGGTTCTGGAAAACAAAGAATAGTCTCTCTTACATTGAGAGAAACCCATGTTCACAAGACATTTAGTCAACTCCATATTCCATTGTCTAGAGGCTTGTTTTAAGCCATATAGAATCTTCTTGAGTTTACACACCTTCCCTTGTTCCCCTTTGTATCCTTGGGGAATCTTCATATATAACTCTTCATCTAGAAAACCATGCAAAAAAGCATTATTAATGTCTAGATGATGAAGATCCCACTGTTGCACAGTAGCTAAAGCAATCAAACTTCTCACTGTGGTGAACTTAGCCACAGGTGAGAAGGTATGTTTGTAATCCTTATCCTTGACCTGCCTATCTCCCCTTGCTACCAGTCTGGCTTTCAGCCTTTCTACACTTCCATCTGGTCGAAATTTCACTTTATAAACCCACTTTGAGTCAATAGCTTTGAATCCTTCAGGTAAATCTGTCAGTTCCCAAGTTCCATTTTCTTCAAGAGCTTTAAGCTCTTTGTCCATAGCCTCCCTCCATCCTGCATCTTGAGAAGCTTGTGTATAGCTGTTGGGTTCCCTGATTTGCATCACATTATTCAGGGTTGCCACATAATCTCTTGAATACATGTGTGTATTAGTGAGATCTGTCTTCATGAAAGCAGTTGAAGCATCCTCCTTGCTTTCATTTCCCTTCCCAGGCATAGTCACAATGAAATTCTTGAATTTCTGTGGTGTCATTCTGGCTCTTGTGGACCTTCTGTTGTCTGTAGTTTGTTGCTACTGTTCAATAGTCTCTCTTATTTCTTCAGGAGCTCTTTCCTGAGGTATCTCATTTGGTTGTGCAGTTTCAGCACTCCCATGGTCACCTACTCCCTCTTTATAGATGTGCTCTTGCAAACCTTCACTCACCATATCTGCATCTGGATCTATCAGAATATTATGTTCCTGCTGTCGTAGAACCTGCTGAATCTCACTTTCACATCCCTTCACTATGAAAGGAAGAATATTTTCATGAAAAACTACTACATCTCAACTAACAAAAATTTTGTTAGTTTCAAGATTCATCAATTTGTATCCCTTTTGACAATATGGATACCCAATTAATATGCATCTTATACCTCTAGGAGCAAATTTTTCCTTAGGCTTTTGACTTCCACTAGCATAGCAAAGACTTCCAGTCACTCTCAGATGATCATATCTAGGTGGCTTATTCATCAACTTCTCATATGGAGTCGTCCATTTTAAAACTGTTGTAGGTAACAAATTAATAAGGTGAGTGGCAGCTAAAATGCACTCTACCCACAAATAATCTGGTAATCCAGCATGAAGTTTCATGGCTCTTGCAGTCTCCAAGAGAAATCTATGCTTTCTCTCAACTCTCCCATTCTGCTGTGGGACTCCAGCTATGCTTGTTTGGTGTATTATTCCTTTGTCAAGGAAAATTTTACCACATTCACTCAGCAATATTTCTGTTCCATTATAACTTCTCACAGTTTTTACTGTGGTGTGAAACTGATTCTCAACATGAATCAGAAAATTCTTTATAATCTCCCTTACCTGCTCTTTGTTACACAATAAATGTGTCCAAGTTACTCTGCTATTGTCATCAACAATAGTCAGAAAATAGTTTCCACCTGTTATAGCCTTTGACTTGTAAGCCCCCCACAAGTCAATATGTATTAAATCAAAGATACTATCTGCAATACTTTTACTTGGCATAAAAGGTTGTCTATGATGTTTAGCAAGAGAGCAAATATCACAAAAGTAGTGTTTCAAATGTTTACAGTTGCAAAATTCAATGTGTTGCATCTTAGACAAAGATATATGCCCTATCCTAGCATGAAAAAGTTCTAGTTTCACATTCTTTTCTTCTCTCCTTGCTTCTTCACTCTCAGCCACATTGCAAAATCTCTTATTTCTTCTCTTCTTCTCTACCTCCTCTCTATCTTCCAGCATATATAAATCTTGCTCATTTCTTCCATGGATCACTTCCCTTTTAGTGGTAGGGTCCTGCAAAGTGCATCCATGTTTATCAAACATGAATTTCATTTGGTTTCCTTGCAACAATCTACTAACAGACAATAAATTATTTATGAAATCAGGCATATAAAGCACATCTTTCATCCGGATTTCTTGTTTCAATTTCACATATCCTACTTCTTTCACCACCTTTAATGTTCCATCTGGCAATCTTAACTTCACATCCCTATCCAACTTTCTTAAATTATTAAGAAGTTTTAAGTTCCCTGTCATGTGATCACTACCACCAGAATCCACAATCCATCTATTTTCATTATTTACAAAGTTCACAGTAACATTTGAGGCTAGCAACTTACCTGCAAAGTTGCTGAAGCTTTGCTTTTCTTCCATTGCCTTCATCACTTCCCGAACAACAGCAGAGATCACATAATTGTCCATTCTTCCTGAACTTGTTTCTCCCTTTTCCATGCTCCCATCCAGAGGTGTGTTTCCTTCACATTTTTCTTCTTCTCTCTCAACATTTGCTGCCTGTCTCACATTAGCTCTCTCCTTCTGAAGTTTTTCAAACCATTATGGTGCACCCTTCAGCTTAAAACATTCATCCTTCACATGACCTCTCTTTCCACAATAATCACACTTCTTCCTTGCCTTCTCCATCCTCCTCTCATTGTATTCTTTCATGTTAAAAATCCTTCAGAGGCCCTAGGCTTTTCTCCCTTCTTTGAACAGCCATTGCACTTACCTCCATCTTCATATTCAGCTCTCCTGAGATCTGTTTCTGTCTTTCTACTTGAAGGACAAGATTGTATGCCTTGTTCACAGCCAGAAGAGGATCCATAGATAGAAAATTGGTCTTCATTTGGTTATAATCTTCATTCAAACCCATCAGAAACTTCATTAATCTGTTTGTTGCTTCTAATTCCATTAATTTCTTCAAAATGTTACACTTGCATTTATCCAGAATACCACATGTACATGTAGGTATCCCTTCTAGGCTAGATATTTGATCCCATAGAGCCTTTAGTTTGCAATAGTATTCACTAACAGATAACTCACCTTGTTGCAAGCTATTGAGTTCATTCTTCAAATGAAAAAGTTGTGGAGCATTCGTGTCCATACCTTTCCAAATCTCCTCCACAGATCCTTAGAAGATTCCACAAACACCAAGCTCTCAGCAATATCAGGTTTATTGATGCCAAATCCAGCTTTTAACCATGTAATCTGCTCTTACCCATCTATGTAAATCCTCTGACTTCTCATCAGGCTTCTTACAGCTTCCATCAAGCATTCCTTGCTTGTTCTTTGCGAGGTCTTCACATTTCTGCTCCAGTTGGCAAGTTGTTGCCATTGAAAATAATAGTTCCCGACTTGCTGTGGAACTTTCATTCATTCCCACAAATAATGGATCCTTGTAGGGATTCATCAGATGTGCCTCATGAGCATCATTTTTCTTGTCTTTCGATTTTTCAGCCATTTTAGGATGAAAGTTTGAATCTTGCGTTTCTTAATAATTGTTACTTTAACCTTGCTCTGATACCATGAAGAAACCAAGACTCAATCTTTGTGTTTTCTTTCTTTCTTTCTGTGCAAGTATATTTACTTTGCCTCAAAAACGGCACCATACAACCTAGGACCATATATATACACTACATCACCCTAACCTACTTCATTACATGAAAAACAAAGGACAGCTGTACAATAAACCAAAAACATCCACCTAGGATCTAACAATCAGTAGAAATTAAGAGAGAAAAATAAAGCTGTATTCTAGGACAGCTTTATACAGTATTAATGCAGCCACTACACTACAGCATACCATATACTGTAATATTGCAGTAACACAGTAACACCTCATCATTCTTTACAATCTTTCGTGCAAATTTTTAAGTGAAGATGAAGATGCAATTTCAAGCATTGAATTATTTTTTTTTGCCCAAAATTTCTGTAAATTACTTAATTGTAGATTCATTTCTTTAATTTTTTGGATGTAAAGTTAAACAAAATCAATTTGAATTTGCCGTAAGTTTTACTTCATTATGCATATGCTTTAACTTTTACTTTAATAAGAATGAATTTCATATTCATATATTGTTCTTTAGTATAGGGTTACGAGAATTTAAGATATTATTTGGTAGCAAATTTGGTAGAATATTAAATGGGATAATTTGGTAGAATAATTGGTAGAAAAAAATGGGGAAATTTTGATAGAATATTAAAATGGGATTATAAATTTGGAGCATAGGGTTTAAGCAAATATTTTTTAATATTATTTAAAAATAAGGAAATTGTGTAACTAAATGAAAATATAAACAAGTACATGATATTCAAAATCCTTAAATTAAATATAATTTAATATTTTATTTATTTAATTATAAATGTAATAAATATTATAAATTAATTTATTTAAATAATTTTGTAGATATTAAAAAATAATTGAATTTTAGTAATATCTGGTTGAGTATGTTTGGGTTCGAGTTTGAATGCAGGTATGTCTGGTCAGGTCAGCATATAATTTTGCCAGGTGTCGGTCAGGTCTGGGTAATCGCAGGTCAGGTTTCGACCGGGTCTGAGCGTTGACCCTCACAGGTCGAACCAGGTTCAAGTCAGGTCAGAATCAGGTTGACCCAGCGGTCAGATCTGTTTCTGATGACACCACTAGGCGACGCTAATAGAGCGACAAACCTAGCATCAAAATATAATTTATCTCCCAATTTTGAGCGTTGAAAATTAAAGCATGGGCGACGCTTTATTTTGACGCTCAAGTATATTAAAGGCTGACACAGTGTGAGTTCATTTTCTGTATTTCTATGTGAATTGGAGGTACTATCATGAATTTGGCTAATATGTGAATTCGGTTCGGGTACAATTAAAAATCAGTTTAAAAAAGTTCAGTATGAATCAGTTTCAGTTCAGTTCGGTTTCAGTTTCAGTTTGAATCAGTTCAGTTAATTCAGTTAAATATTCAGTTCAGTTTAGTTCAGTTGATTGATCAACTTTTCAGTTTTTCGCAGTTATTTTCAGTTACAGTTTGTTTCAGTTCAGTTGCAGTTCAGTTTTGGTTTTTCATTTACAGTTTATTTCAGTTTCAGTTTAGCATTTTTCAGTTGATTTCAGTTACAGTTACTCCCAATTCAGTTTAAATTTCAGTTTGTTCAGTTCAACCAACAGTTCATTAACCAAACTGACAGCTCTAGTTGAGAGTGAAATATTTGGAAAATACTTTTTTGAAAATCCGAGTGGAACAACAATCTCTAAAAAAATAAAGATGATCCTCTTTAAGCAAATAGCCTCTAACACAAATTGAATTAATGTCTTTAATTCTGATGGAAAGATTGGTGGCCACTTGTAAAATAGAATTTAACACGTTCCAAAGAAGCATCTTATACTTAAATGGAGTTTTATCTTCCAAAGTGTATTTAGACCAAAAAGAAGTATTTAAGGGAAGGGGATGCAAATCATGATCCACAACAACCATGTAGTAAGTTGATTTGATACTAAAGTCATCATCCTTTGAGAGTTACCCTCTATAATGATCATGGACATCTGTAAATTTAGGGAGGGGGATAGAAAAAATCAAGCTAATCAACTAGATCAGAAGGATGGTAAGGTTTTTGTTTGGGATAATTCAAAGTTTTATTACAAATCACAAATGCAACTCTCCAATGGGAAACAAAATCAAGAATGTTAAGACAAAGTTTTAGATAATTGGATGGTAACCAACCCAATGATTATACCAAAAGGAAGTATCTTGCCCATTACCAATGTTAATCCTAATAACTCTAGTCAAAATAGACCGACCTTTCAAAATATCTCTCCAGGTAGGGGATTAATTTGAATTTTGGATAACATCCAAAATTTTTTGCCCTTTGCAACATCTTTGAACCAGAATCTTAACCCACAGCTTATAAGGTTGGGTTGAGATTATACAACCTAACATAGCCATAAAACACTGGTTCCACCTTTGAAGGTCCCTAACTCCTAAACCACCTGAATTCATTAGTTTGCAAACCTTAGTCCAAGAGGTCCTAGGGATATAATGAACTCCATCCACCTTATTCCATAGGAAACGCTTGATACCTTTACTAATATTCTCAAGGTCACTAATAAGAAATACATTTGTTTACATAGCAGAGAAAGAGGATAAGTATTCAGAACCACTTTAATAAGCGTAAAATGCCCCGCCATATTTAAGAACCTAGCTTGCCAACCTCTAATCCTATATTTGTTTTGTCAAGCAAATCAAATTGATCTTCTTTCTTGAGCTTATTAGGATTAATAGAAATTCCCCAATATTTGCCAAAGCTAGAGGTGAAAGAAAGATTAGCATGATACGGAAAAAGCCTTTTTGATATTATAATCCATGCTAGATGGGAGAATAATACTAGACTTTGATCAGCTCATATGAAGCCCATACTTGTTATCAAAGTTTTGCAAAACCTCCATAATCACATTAAGATTATCAAAAGAGGCTTTAAAAGATGTATACATTATCTGCACACAGTATGTGAGACAAATGAATGTGGTTCACAATCTCAAGAGGCTTCCATAACCGTGCCTTAATGTTTTCTTCAATAAGACAAGAGAGTATTTCCATATATAAAACAGAAATTTAAGGGGAACGGGTATCTCCTTGCCTTTTCCTCTAGAAGGATGAATCTCAAGAGTAATTTCACCTTTCCAAAGAACAAAAATTATCGGTTTTCTCAATTATATTTATCACAAAGTTTACGAACATCTATGGAAAAGTGAAAGCCACCAGAGTTTCACTAATGAAACTCCATTCAAGACCGTCAAACGCTTTTGTGAGACTCATTTTAAGGGCCATTATGTGTTTTGTCTCTTTGGTTTTTTTAAAAATATATGAGCCATTTCCTTAATAATACTAATCATATTCTCCTCAATGGTCCTATTTGCAATTTAGCTAGCCTACAAAGGATTGATCAAATCAGAAGGAGTGGTCTAATTTTGTGGGCTATAGCTTTAATAATTAATTTAAGAATGGTACTGTGAAGTCCAATGGGCCGAAAATCACTAACGATCCTAAGATTGATCCTTTTTGGAAAATAGGGGGAGGTATGAGTTTTTGATATCATTCGGGACTCTACCATACACAACACAATTATTAATAAACATGGTAAAGGGTTGGCTTAAATCTTTCCCAAAATGTTGGAAAAAACCGGTGGGATTCAATCTAGGCCTGGACTTTTAACAAGGTCCATAGAGAACAAAACCTCTTTGAGTTCATCTAGAGTGAAATGGGAAATAAGATGAAGGTGATTGGTATTTGAAACAATCACGGAAAATTGGAAGTAAGTGAAGAGACAAGAGCTAGGTTGTTTTGAAGTGAAAAAAATTGAAAATGATCACGAACTAAGGCCCAGAGACAAACTTTATCATTAACCCAAATCCTATCCATGGACGATAGATAGGTTATAGATTTTTTCCCTAGTTTTTATTTTTATTTTAGCCACTAAATGAATATATTTAGTGTTAGAATCTCCAAATTTCCTCTAATACACCCTTGCCTTTTGTGCCTAAATTCTTCTTTCAATAGAGTGAATGCAATCAAGATCTTTAAGAAGAGAGCATTTTAAATTATTGAGAAAAGAGGATCATTTTTTAGACAATACAATTTGAATTCCATTAAGGCATGAAATTATTCCTTTTTGCAATGTTAATTCCCCAAAGAAATTTCATGGAACCCAATCTTGAATTCCATTAACTATTGTAAAAAAAATAGCCGAATTGAGAATGAGCTAATTAAACTTCCTTGCAACAAAAAGGATATTTACCGACAAGGGAATTCATATTAAGATCAATGAAAAATAGACATTGGTATAAATGAGTTCTAGCAAGATGCATTATCTTAATGTTTGGAAGTCAGTAAGTCGTGTAGCATTGACTAAGGCTTGATCATATCTCTCTCTTATTAGAGCTACCCCTTCTCGTCCACTGGTCCAAGTAAAATGGTTTCCACTGAAGCCCAGATCAACCAAAGAAGGTGAATCCATGAAGTTATTTAAATCCCTACATTAAGAAGGATTAATCGAATGACCCTCCATTTTTTTATATGACTTATGACCTCATTATGATCTCCAAGAAGAATCCATGGGACTTGCTCCATAGGGAGATTTTGCTCCATGTCCTCCAAAATCTCATGCTTTTCTGTCGTATTGAATGACGCATGCATGCATGTCAAAAGGACTTTAGAATGCTTTGGGTTGTATTTGAAAAGGGAGTGAAAAAATACGATGAGTATTCACTCTAATTAACAGATACATTGCTTTTCCATATTAGAAGTCAAATGCTACTCTTTTTTCCATTTGGGGAATGGATCTAAACCCATGAAAACCTAGAATTCTCATAACTTAATGAGCACGACATTCATCCGCCTTAGTTTCGAACAGAATGAAAAAAGAAGGCTTGTGAAGCTTAATCAAATCCCATGCATGAGGAACAAAGGGACTGGTATAGATGCACCTCGTATGTTCCATATAATAATCTTCATCTTTAGGTTTGGAAGAGGTTTAGCGACGGTTTTCCCGTAAAGGCTCCTTCTCCTTCCTGAAGAGGATTGGCATTTACTCCTCCCAAACGGGGTGCATCCCTAGACACCAAGTATCCAACAAGTGATTTGGTACAATTAGTGCCAGATTTTCCTTCTCCTCTATTGGGACAATGTTGTGTCTCGTTTCTACTTGAAACCCCCACTAATTACTATTGTACTAGAGACATTAGCATACGATTCTTTTAAAGTTCAATATCCAATCCATTGACTTTTAATCACAAGTGAAAAGTCAAAAAAATTTTAGAGGTGGAATGAAAGATGATGGATTTTGTTACTAATTGAGTTGGAATTTTGCTAGGCTTAGGAATTTGGGAGAGAGGATCTTGAGGTTTTGAAGGTAGTCGTTCATCACAAATAATTTCTCCGATGTTGATGGAAGACTCAACGACTTCCATTGCATTGGATTTGACGAGGTTGGAAATAGGAACATAAGTTTTCGTTGAGACGATTATGATTCTTGAGTTTGCATGTTGGTCTGGTGAGTGATTATTCTCGGGTATGGGTTGAAGGGTTATTGATGAAAGATTGAACTCAGAGTTACAATTGGGGTGCCATGAAGAGGTGTATGTGAATTGCGTTCACTCTGTGAGTTTTCCATTGGGAATACTATCTAGCAGGATTGAATTAGAAGTAGAGGGGGAGGAAGAGGTTGTTGGCGATGCAGGATTATGACTACTAAAGGAAATATCTTGATTTTGAACTGAAAACACATCAGAATGGGTAGAGAGTTTTCCAATAGGAGTCATCATGGCTAGATGTTTCTTCGTAGCTTTTGCCATCTGTAACTTTTGGCGTTGGCTAAGCTTGGCTAGAGGTAGGAGAAGAGGAGATTGAAGAGTAAACATTCAAAATATCATTATTTCTTTTCTCGTAACTAGGTGCAGGATTGTTTGTTAAGGTGTTATCCGAGGGAACTAAATCTTTGACTTGATCTAGGATTCACTAGTAGTTACCTTTAATTATTTGGAGAAGTTGTGAGGTTTTTGCGTGAGAAAGTAAATTCCCGAAATGATTTTTTTCTAAATTTTGTGGCCAGGATTATTCATAAGAATTTTTACTTGTGACTAAAGTCCAAGGTCCATATAACTAAATCAGTTTTCTGTTGGGCCAAGCTAATATATGGAGAGGAAAGGTTGCTTGATGGTTGCTTTTGGGCTAAAAAAGTAGAGATTTGGTTTGGAATGCAACTAGAAGATGCGAGATTGTTTGGCCCACATGGCAATAAAGCTTTGCCATCTGAATGGATATCAGGCTCAGTGTCTTGTCGTTGAATTTTATTCTCTAGACAATTATCTTTTAGGTGACTTAACCTGCCACAATAAAAAAAAAAAGAGAAGTTGAATATTCTCATAGAGAATACTCTAGCATTGGTTTCCCACTCAAACCTTCGTAATCAAAGGTTCCGCAATATTGATTTCAAGACCAACTTGAGCATTACGCACTCTGTTTAGATGGTTTGTAGCATAGTCAACCCTAATTGGTTTACCTACATTCTTTGCAATTTCATATAGAGCTTCTTTATTGTAGTGCTCAACAGGTAATTTTGTAAAATTAATCCAATGTACAATATGCTCAAATGGATCATAGGAGGGTCTGAAGTTTGGTTGCCATCGAGCTAAGATTAATATAATGAGCTAAAATGTACCATGGCCCTCCAAACAACACCTTCTCAAAGTCATCTGGAAGAGAGCATTTGTAAAGAAAGGTATCTTTACCTAGATCAATTACTTCCACCGATCTTTTAGCTTCCCATAGTGCACCCTTTGCGTCATAAATGAAGGTCATATGCTAATGCCTAAACATTTTCTCATTAGAGGAAGTTTCCATGGTTCTCTTGGTTTACAAACCTACTCTTTAGTGAATGTTACCACATTGATGTTAGGACTGGAAGAATTGAATTTCCGCTCCTCCCATTCCATAGTATTGAATATCGATTTTGCTTCTTCAAACCATTAGGAGGATGTAACTATCACTTGGCAAAAAGAAATGGGTGCCCCTAATTGTGATGTAGCTGTACCAGTATCGACCTTAGTTGTATCTCCGTGATCAACACCATATTTATGATCAATCATTTCAACTTCCATTTCCAAATTATGAGGATTTAGCTGCTCTTGTGAAACATTCGGTTGATTCGAAATGTCCATTTGAGCCTTTGCTTGAGAAGACCAATCATTGGAACCCAACAACCAGAAAGAATGGACCTCAAATCCCAACTCTGACGGCCCGTTTGGTAGTTAGTTATAAATGGTGGGAATGGGAATGAATTTGTGTGAAAATTTGTGAAAAATATCATTGTCCATTCCCATGGTAATTAATGCTAATTTATCCTAAAGTGTCCATTATCCCTCTTAAATTTTCATTCCTATCCATTACGACCTTGTAGGTGGTAATGAAAGGTAATGAAAATTGCTTCTCCTTGGAGAGAAAAACACAAGTTTAGGGGTAAAATTGCTTGCCAATGGAGAAAAAATGCCTCCTCATGGAGATTTGAAGGGTGGTTCCCTAATAAAATTTCTCTTAAAATTTAGTCCCATTACCACAATTTATTAACGACTACCAAACTGGACGTGAGAGTCTTACAGATCAGAGAGATCAGAGATCTGCAGATTATTCCAATAATGATCAAGGATGTAAGAACTAAAGCAAAAACAATATTCATGAAACGAGAGAAAAAATTGAGAGAGAAAATCTAGAATTAGGCAAACGCCTTCCCGCCAGACCAAGCCTCAACAAAAAGGCAAGTGTTCTAATCTATGCTCCAATTTTAGGGTTACGCCTATAGTGGCAGATGTATGTACATGGAATAGGGGTCACTTAACCCCACTTGGGGGGAAAATAATCCGAGAAAAAACCTAATTTTTTATTGTAGAAATTTAGATAAAAGTGTTAATTAATAGTAAAAAGGTCCCCACTCAACACTAAAAAAAGACTTTGTTCTACATTAACATTATTGTTTCACATACTTATGATTAGTAACCCCATTGCATATAATTTCTAGATCCGCCACTGTACACCTATGTTCTGACCAAGCTGAAAGGAACACTGAACTAGTGGCTTTATCCTAACCATAATGATGACTTATAATCTAGCCAATCTATGTTGGACTTGTCTATGGCCCATGAGACTAAAACAAAAGTTACATGCTGATTGGACATTACACATTACCCGCCTGTCTTGGACTCATCTGGCGCACTCATTCCCTCTTTTCTTCTTGTTGAAGGGATCTGGGCATCTGGCCCACTTGACGAGAGATTCATTGCAATATACTTCCTCCATTTTTTTTATAGATGCGACATTTTCCTTAAATGGAAATGTCATAATAGATACTACATACCATAAATGAATTCCTTTTCACCATAAAAATCTTAAAATACTATTAAAAAGTTGGTGGTCCCACACCTTCTCTTTTAAAATACTCATACTTTTTCCTTAACAAATGTTTTTTTATTCAAAAAGTGGTGGTCCTCTACTTTTTCTCTCTACCTTTCTTAAAAACCCCCCACTTTCTCTATGTAGCAAGAATAAAAACACGGAGGAAGTACAGTATTACACAAAATACTAAATCAAGATTTCAGATATCCATCATTACTGTAAAAATAAAATAAAATGTCAGAGTGAGAGAGCTTATTTGGGAGGGGAAAGAAAACTATAGCCTTTACATTTTAAAACAAAAAAAAAAAAAAAACACCAATGATACAAAGAAACTGCATGGTATGTAACTATTGTAGTAATGCTCCTTAATTTGTTTCATAATAACATTCGACAATAGAGTGCATTGATTCAGGTTCATGCAACTACTCAAAACTTTGGCTCAATGATGGCACTTTTAATGACTAGCCCTTTCTTCCAGCTACCACCTTGATACTCATACAAAGAAAATTCAATTTCTCCTACATTTTCAGGAGATGCCTTGAATTCGCCGACCGGAATCCGAAGCCATTCACCCTTAGGTTTTTCCTTAAAATTTTCTTTATGCTCTTGCTTACTTCCATTTGGAAGTGTAAGCCTGAAATTGACAGGCAGTTCCCAGCCATAGCATGTGTATTCTAGCATGATAGAAAATGCAACTTGGTATGTAACTCCAGGTGACAGATTTTTTGTGTGGAATCTTCCGTGCACTTCAAGCCAAGCAACGTTTCTTAGTTGAGCTACAGAGATTTGCCCATGATCACTACAAAAGCAACAATAAGGGTTATCGAACATATTAACATATATTAGAGCTAGCAGTATCTGACATGACACGAGAAGTTGAGAACATAAGCGAAATGCTTATGATAATGTTATATTTGTTAGTTGAGTTGTTTCTTACTTTTTTAGAGCCCGTTTGGTTTGTTGGGTATATGGTAGTATATGAAGCTCATGGAGGTGTATGGGTGTGGAGATGAGGTTGCGTAGAAGGAAAACGTCATTTGGGACATAAGGCTAACTTTGAATGGACATATCTTTCAATCTATAAATTATTTTGAGGTGATTCAAAGTGGAGGTGATAGATTGTTCCGAGAGCTTTCCAATGATAGGTCATATGTCAAATTCGGGTGAGAAACGAGAAAGTTATGACGGTTACGAAGAACTGACGAAACTGACGAGTTTCTTCGGTGTTCTGTCCGCCCGCGGGCTAGGACCCTGCGCCCGCGGGATGTCGAGCTGCGGGTTTCTATTTTCCGGGTTTTCTTTTGTTTAATAAGGGTATAAATAGGTGCCCTAATTATGATTATTATTATCCATCATCTCTAAACACATATTTGAGAGAGAAAAAGCTGTAGAGAGAGTTCTTGAGTGCTTTTGTAATCTATCTTGAATATTCATCGATTCCTAGTGCAGATTCGTGGTTTTTCTCCCAGTTCTTGGGTTTCCACGTAAAAAGTTCTGGTGTGTTTTTTCCTTGCTTTCTTATTTGATATTCTATAATTGTTTGCTATTATTATTGGATTGATAGTCAATAGAACTTACAAGTGGTATCAAGAGCTAGGTTTGATTATTGTCTAGATCTAGAATAATTAACAATGGAGGATTCAAAGATTAGAATTGAGAAGTTTGATGGGACAGATTTTGGATATTGGAAGATGCAAATAGAAGACATCTTATATCAGAAAAATCTGTATCAACCTTTGTCTGAAAAGCCTGCTGAGATTGAGGAGGCTAAGTGGAAGGTACTGGATAGGCATGCACTAGCGGTGGTGCGTTGACATTGGCTCGGACTGTGGCGTTCAATGTCAAGGATATCAAAACAACGGTTGGATTGATCAAAGCACTGTCAGATATGTATGAAAAGCCCTCTGCAATGAATAAGGTATATTTGATGCGCCGTTTATTTGGTTTAGAGATGAATAATAGTAGTTCAGCTGCTGAACATATTAATGAATTTAATTCATTAATAAGTCAGTTATCTTCGGTTAATATTGTCTTTGAGGATGAAGTGAAAGCCCTAATTTTGTTGTCCTCTTTACCTACTGCTTGGGAAACTGTTGTAACTGCTGTTAGTAATTCCTCTGGTAAAGAGAAATTGGTTTATGATGTTGTCCGTGATCTGATTTTGAGTGAGAGCATTCGAAGGAAGGAGAGTGGAGAATCATCTGGAGCATAAGTGCAGAAGGTAGAGGGAGGGAAAAGGGAGGAACTTTCAGGGAAAACGGAGTCAAAGGGGGACCGGAGTAAGTCAAAAGGCAGGGCTAGTGTTACTTGCTGGGGGTGTGGTAATGAAGGACATTTAAAGAGAGATTGTCCTAGGAAAGGGAAGAAGAAGGTTCAAGAAAGTGATGATGAAGAAGAAGCATCAACTAACTTGATTTCTGAGTACGATTGATGCTTTGATGGTAAGCATGGATGATCAGGAAGAGTTGGTTGGGTGCTCGGGATCATGGGTCTTGGATTCGGGTTCTTCTCATCATTCCTCACCATGCAAGGAGTTTTCGGAATTTCAAATCCGGAAAACTTGAAAAGGTCTACTTGCGGATGGCAAGGCAGTGGAAGTCATGGGGAAAGGTGATGTGAGTGTGAAACTCACTCATGGTGGCTCGTTGGAGTTGAAGAATGTCAAGTTTATCCCAAGGTTGAAGAAAAGCTTGATATCAGTAGCCCAACTTGCTACATCGGGTTACAAGGTTTGTTTGATGGTGGTTCTTGGAAGATTGTCAAGGAGCAATGATCATAGCTCGTGGGACAAGGAGTGGAACACTTTACACCATGGGGAGCACATAAAGGAGTCCGGGATGGGATGAGAACTTCATGTAAGGTGTCGTTTGGTCGGAAAACTATCGATAGTGGGCCAAGGGATGAGAACCGTGGTGAAGCGGTATCCCGGTGGCAAATTGACCGGTAAGCGCACAAGGTGAAGGACGGCACACAAGCATGTTGTGCCGGAAATCCTAAGTGGAACAAAGGGTATATTGTTCGAGTGGGAGCAATGTGAGTTTGCTTTTAGAACAATGAGAAGCTTCTTTGGCTTAGGTGGTAATTGGTTTTATTGAAGTTTGATGAGACTTCAATGTGCTTCTTTGGTTGGAGAGGAAGTGATTATCTTCTTTAGTTATAGAGGAATGGATCTTCATTTGGTTGTACTTGTCTCTAAGGTGATCCGACCTCCGGGGTAGGAGGGTGTGTAGGTTCATGGGGTGATGGTGCAATGATTTGGAGTTTAGTGATTAAGAATCAAAGTCGGTGTAGATTTTGATGTCTTTCAATTGGAGTTGGTGCAAACTTCAATGTTATTTTCCTTGGTGTAGAGGAGATGTGTTGTCATGGGATGCTTGAGGTATGTCATGGTTTGGACACGACTAGAGATTGCTTTTGCAGTGGGAGTTGTGTGTAGGAGTTGAGATGAATGAGAGGATGATGAAGGTATGAAGTTTTCTTCACTTACACCTATCTCCAAGTGGGAGATTGTTGGGTATATGGTAGTATATGAAGCTCATGGAGGTGTATGGGTATGGAGATGAGGTTGCGTAGAAGGAAAACGTCATTTGGGACATAAGGCTAACTTTGAATGGACATATCTTTCAATCTATAAATTATTTTGAGGTGATTCAAAGTGGACGTGATATATTGTTCCGAGAGCTTTTCAATGATAGGTCATATGTCCAATTCCGGTGAGAAACGAGAAAGTTATGACGGTTTTACGAAGAACTGACGAAACTGACGAGTTTCTTCGGTGTTCTGTCCGCCCGCGGGATGTCGAGCTGCGGGTTTCGATTATCCATCATCTCTAAACACATATTTGAGAGAGAAAAAGTTGTAGAGAGAGTTCTTGAGTGCTTTTGTAATCTATCTTGAATATTCATCAATTCCTAGTGCAAATTCGTGGTTTTTCTCCCAGTTCTTGGGTTTCCACGTAAAAAGTTCTGGTGTGTTTTTTCCTTGCTTTCTTATTTGATATTCTATAATTATTTGCTATTATTCTTGGATTGATAGTCAATAGAACTTACATGGTTCACTATCTTTAGGCTCCAAGGAACGGATATCAATTATATATCGATCCTTTTTTTCATGTTGGTTCAACCCCTCACCAAACAATTCCATTACTTGATGGGAATGGACTCCTTCAATTTGTTACCTCCCCCTCGCCCTCATGTAACAAAATCCATTAGTTGATGGTAATGATTACCACTTCATTTCCATTTCATGGCATGAACCAAACACCTAATAACTATCATCATTTTTATTACCTTACCCTCCCTTATTTTTTTCCATTCCCTCTCCATTCTATATCTTGAACTAAACGACCCTAGTACAAATTTAATTGTCTACCTGGAGTTATATAGTGACGAAACATATTTCGATTGTTCATCTGCAATAAAAAATCAACATAAAAATACTACATATCTATAAACCCCTTGTGGATAGCAGTATAAAATAACAATAAAAGAGGGTAGGAGGAATTGTCAGATTGGATAAACAACTATCATTATTTGGCTAAGAAGATTTTATCAATGAACTAGCTTTCCACCCGTGCAAAAATGCACGGGAAGTTTTATGTAGAAATGATTTAGCGTGTATAATGTACGATAATTATTTTGTATATTAAGTAGTTGTTTTTATTTGAAATATATTAAATCCATAATTGTTAGATACCATCTATTTAAGATTAAAAGAATATAAAATATAAAATTATACTATTTAATATATATATAAATTCTTTGTTACAACATTTTAAACTTTAAAAATCTTATAATCGTGATATATACATTTATAAATACGTAAATGAAACAAAAAACACATTAAAATGCGGGGGAGTACTTTGTTTATGATTTTAAGATTTTAGAATGTTTCTCCTAAAATCATGATCTGAATAGTAGTTATTGATTTCAAGTTTTTATAATCATATCGTGTATTAAAAATAAATTTTTAAAAACCGACTTATGACCCGTATGTCCAGTGATTGATGTAGCTAATGTCATGATAAAAACATGTGACCAACCGACTTTTTTTTTTTTTTGCTAAGCAAGTAATTATATTAATTAGAGCAAACAATACAACCTAAAACCAACTAAGAGGAAGCAAACCAAGGTTCACTTCCTCTTAGTTGGTTTTAGGTTGTAACTGTTTGCTCTAATTAATATAATTTGGTTTCGCTTCCTCTTAGTTGATTTTAGGTTGTAACTGTTTACTCTAATTAATATAATTATTTGCTTAGCAAAAAAAAAAACTTTTTTAAACAAAAAAAGTTGAATGAAGCTAAGAAGCTTGTGTTCTGCCCATTGTTTCATTCAGAGGCTCATATAAAAACATGATGCGCCACTACTGGCACTCAATCACGTAACAACTTTCACTCCTTGTTTGTGGCAGTCTCGCTCAACCCCTCTCTCTTATTAAACTATCTTATTACATATTTTTATTTTTTGTATGATATGATTATCTATAATGCACGATTGATCAATCTATATTATTAAAAAATAAAATAAAGCAAACATAACAATACATGTAACAGAGCTAATAATTAAATCATAAATTATATAACATGACAAAGTTTATCATATACAATAAGAATCCTAATTTCATCTTGGAGGCTGTGGACACTAATTAGCAATAATGGTTGTCTAATCCAACAAACAAAGTTTATTACTCTTTTCCTAATATCTATCTTAGCTTGGAGGAAACCCTTGAATTTTATTTAGAAAGTATTGTTGACATGCCTGACAATGACTTCCTTTTCTTTTTGTTAGCGTTTTAGAAGAAACTTTGTAAAATTTCCATTTGGTAGCTCATACACTTTACCATAAGGTAATACTCCCTCCATTCCAAAATATAGTTCTCATTTCCCTTTTTTCATAGTAAGTAATTTATGCAAGTATAATCTCAGAGTTATAATAAAGATTTTTTATTTATTTAAATAAGTGTTGTATGAAAAAAATGATTTTAATTAGGAGAGAGAATGAAAAATAATTGTGAAAGAGCATTAATTGTAACATCTTGGTCGAATAAACAAAGGAAAAAACAAAATTCAAGAAGCAAATAAGTGATGGGACACGATTTTTCTAGACAAATTACGGAAAAACGTGGAACTAAATATGAAAATGGAAACTCTATTTTGGGACAACTAAAATGAAAATGTGAACTATATTTTGGACGGAGGGAATAATATAGCTTCATTTCTTGATTAAAGTATACAAAATTATGGTAAACCAAAGTTACGAAACCAAACCTATCTATTTCCTCATCTTCTTGTATAGTCTCAATTATCCCCATTTTTTGATTATAAGCACTGTCACTAACGCAGCACCCATCACCCTCTCACTTGAAAGTATCCACTCTCTCTCCTTTATTTTGTTTTGACTTATTTGATGAACCGTAATATTTTTCACTTTCTCTCCCTTCAGTTCTCTCAATCTTGTAGTTCCTTTTTTTACCCTTTGATTTTGGTTTCATAATGGTGATTTTGTTTCGATCTGGAGCAAATGATTTAATGTTGGCATGCTAATTTGTATTGATCTTTTGGATTTAGTTTGAAAATTTAGTTATGGTTTAAATATTCTTAGTATAAATATTATATAGACAAATCAAATCTCACTATATCTAATGAATATTCTTTAGTATCTTTTGACAGCAAAAGTCATGGCTAATTATGGTCTGAAAATTACCCACGAATTTCAAATTTTGAATCTAAATAATTAATTTAATTTAACCGGGTGACGTAATTAAAGCAATGAGGTAAAACTTACCAAATTTATATGATTGTAATTGATTCATTTTATATCTATAGACTATATATGTTGCAAATCATCCAATTTAAAGCAATAGTTATGGCTTTCCATAAATGAGGCAATTAGCCCACGCACAGTTTAATTGTGGAAGCGAAATCTCAGCAAATGTTCATATGCATACTACACGTGGCACTGAAAAAATGAAGATAAGTGTAGTGATGACATTTGGCAAATTGAACAATAGCTTGACATGTAGGATAAATGTACTCAGCTTTATATATATATATATATATATATATATTATATATATATATATATATATATATATATATATATATATATATATATATAATATATAATATATATATATATAATAATATATATTATATTATATATATATATATATAATATATATATATGATAAAGTGGTTGCTAAATTTTAAACTTTATTATTCTTCATATTATGCTTTTTAATATCATCTCCATACTAATCTTTTCACATAAGTTTAGCACTGTACTAATCTTCTAATAATTGTTAATGGATTCCCTCTCCTTAAAACTATCCTTCATATATAGTATTCTAAAGACCCATCTTCATATACGATTATACTAATCCTTCATAATTTTCGTTTGCATACTAATCCTTCATAGTACCATTTTATAGTATACTTATCCTATAATTTTTTTCATAACAATAAACTAATCCTTCATAGTACATATACTAAACCACAAACTTACGCATAAGGATTGATGATTGGATTTATTTATCACCTTGGACATGAAGAGCGCTCGAACAAATTACTTTGGATTGTATTTTATTGCAATACAAAACTATGTGTAACTGCTTCAAATATATTTGGCTTGATTTTTTTAGCATAATAGTAACTTATATATTTTTTTCTTTGGATTCTATATATCTATTTTATATGTCGAGAAGGATAGGACGCCAAAAAAATAGAAAAAAAAAAAGATAACTACTTACTTTCATTAAAAAATACAAAAAGTAAAAATAGAAAAGGAAACTACCTAATTAATTTTAAAAGTAAAAAAAGATAAAAAAAAAAAGGCATTACAAAAAGAAAACAGTCAACAAAAAAATTCCTAATTTATCAGATATAATTAACAATTAATTTGATTTTCTACATATTTTCGCACGCATCGCGTGAATATAAAACTGATTTCACTGAATGATTTGTAACTTATGATGCCATTAGAAAATTCAAGTATGTTGAACATCGTTTCAATATGTCTGCTAAAGTTTTTTGATTCATATTTGTAATAGAAAATTTAGTTCTATGGTAACTCCAACTGCAGCAACTTTAGAAATGTATTCGCGGAACACACTAAAGCAATTGCTTGAATTTCTAGATTTTCACAGCATCTATTTTGCTAAACTCCAATGAATTGTCCTAACTATTTTGAGTGCAATTAGATGTTAATGGGCTTATACGGATTTGTATTGAAGGTCGTTGAGCTAGGATGAATGAGAAAGTGAGAACTCTGCATGTTGTATGCTAAGAAAATGACAGTATTTATAAACACCATTAGTAAAATAATTTTTTTGCATAATCTTTTGTATATTAAATTCACTGTTTTTCAATGTTATTAAGATCATAGCCGTGAATTTTGGGATATGATAGGGAGTCCAAAGATACCGTGAATTTTGGGATATGATAGGGAGTCCAAAGATACTATTCCTATTTAATTAAAGCAATTGAGGATTATGCGGGGATTGATTTCCTAAAATATAGATTGAGTGGCACACGCCTATTTTTATATGGAACCGACACATCAACAAATATGGACATGAATGGTACTATACACGTGGCGATTGAAAGTGGAGGATCAATTTAGAAGCGACATTTGGCAAACTGTTTAAGAGTTTGACACGTAAGCTAATATGACTTTGCTTTATATATATATATATAGATATAGATTAGTTTCAGATATAGATAAAAATTTAATATAAGAGTAGTAGTAGTATTATTACCTGGTTTGCGCAGTATGCAAGTACCAATAGGTTGGGTTCTCAGCCCAAGTTATCTTGAGATCATTGGCAAACACCATAAAGCAGTTGTTTCCCTTCTTATCCACCCAATATTTCTGATAATAAGTCAGCGAAAGAAATCACAACGAAAGCCAAAGTAAATGACAGCACCCTTGCTGCTCTCGCAAGTATTTTATTTGGTTCCCTACTTTCTATAGACTATAGGGATTTGGGCGAATACGAACTTGTGAGATGGTGGCTTCTAACCAGAACTGCTGAGTGAATCTATTTGATCATTTTCAACTTTTTATCTTCACTTTTAGAAAAGTGTACATGCACCCCATATACTTGTAGGAATCTTAAACACAAAACGTTGTTGTAAACCAGAGGGTAATACCGCCATTAAAACCTATTTAAAATTTAAAAGTACAATGTTCATTCTTGTATCATGTGGCATGATTCAATTAGACCAATATTAGTTCTAAAAAAAAAGGTGATAGTTACAAATAAAACATAAAATTAACTAATTAAGTATACGAAAAAAAAAATCCAAAAAAATTATGAAAGATAAATTTATTTTACAAAAGTACTGAGGTTAACAAAACACATATAGGTTGTTACTAGTGCGTGTTAAGTTACGAACAGACATAAGAGCAGCTGAACAAAATTCCTTTATTTATATATGATCGTCACATGCAACATGTTAGAGTGGACACTAGGAAGGGCTTTAATTTAACATGTTATTAACGAAAAAGTTAAATAAACATAAGTTTAGCTTAATGAAAAGGAAAAATTGATAAAAACAGTTCCAATTATGGGCGTTCCGTCATTTTAAGTTTCAATTAAGAATTATTTTTGAGCGGTCCCAACTATGTATCATTTATGTCGAAATTGGTCCCAAGTGGCTGATTACCTGTTAAACAAGTTTTAAAAAATTCTTTTAAATTTCTTTACTCATTTCCTTCTTTTTTCTCTCTCCTATTTGATTCCTCCCGTGATACCCCTCTTCCACCCTCCCATCCACCCTCACATGCGTGCCAACCCTCCCCTCCCACCCCTCTCTCTCCAGCTACCCCTAAATCCCCTCCCTCCCTCCCCCAAATTCCCTCTCCTCTCCCCTTCCTTTGCCCCTGCCCAAAATCCCCTAGAAACATCCATAATGTAAAAAAAAAAAAAATCCTTGAAATTACGTTTAGCATAAACACCAACAACTCCATTAAACGTATCATAACTGGATAGTTTGGAGGGGATTGAGGGATTCCAACAACAAAACTTAGCATAGCTAGTGCAGAAACTTAGAGTTTAGTGCTGTAACATAAAAAAACGAGGAATTGTGCAAGCAGTGATGCAGTGGGTGGTAAAGCTTCGAAAGGAGATAGAAAGGGTACGTTGGGCATGTGTCTTCATTGGTAAGGTTTGGAGGAGGAGATTCAGTAAGTTGGATCAGATCTGAGTTATGAGAGAGAAAAAATGAGGAGAGAGAAGCGAGATGAGAGAGAGAGAGGGAGGCTGCAGCGCCACACTTGGTGGCCTCGGGGGTGGTTCTTCGGAGTGACGAATGTTTCGTTTGAAGTGGACGTTCATAATAATTTTTAAGTATATATTGAGACAAATATAAAAAGCACGACCATGCATGATTATATTTTTTTTTATGTAAAAGTCACAATAAATAATAAAAAGTTGATGTGCGAAGAGTTAAATACATTATAATAAAAACTCGATTGTTGCAATTAAAAAAACGAACGAGGTATAATTTGAAGTTAATCAAATTTATTTGATAAAACACACTCTTACTTCAACGACAAAGATAACTTGACTAATAATGCCAAGTCAAATTTAGAAAAAAAAATAATAAAAATAAGTTAAATTTGAATATAAAATTTTTTAAAAGCGAGGATACAATTATTGCTAAAATCACTTACTTTTCTTCTGCCATTCAAATACACCCCAGCATGCAGTTGTTCATAAACTTTCTCTGGAGAAGATTTGTCGATTGGCGAATCGGAGTTGTCGTTGATGATGGCTTCACAATTATGTGGAAGCTTAAGTAGAACTCTTTTTGATTCCTTAGGCTCATTAAGATGATGACTATTATTATTATTATTCCTAGTAATAGGCACAGGTGTATTAATATCAGATTTTTGGCTACTTATTGTATCAGATTCAGAATGATACACAGGTTGATCTTGCCGTTCTGAAGAGCCCTTTTGTTCTTCTGACCAACTTGTTCCCATGTCTAACTTGTGATTGTGTGATAAATCAATTAGTTTCGCTCGTTTATAATCTTTGATAGAAAGGATCATTTATATTCTAATGGTGGTTGTATAAATTGCAGTATTAAAAAAAATTGGGATAATGTTCTGAAAAGAATTTTAGAAAAGTGGTGATGATAAGAAGGCATATATCCCATAACTGACGCTGTATGGGAAAGACAGCAGCATGATTACCGTTGAGATAAGCATCTTCTTCACTTTCAGCATTACTCACCAAATTTTTAATAATTAATTATTTTTCACTGGTTGAAGAGGCACAAGGATCAACCAATTAATTCGAATATTGTCCTGTCAAAAAAATATTCATTCGAATATTGTGCTTTATAAGGGCCGGGTTGCCAATTAATCTCTGATATTAACCCAGCAAAAACATCTCAGATCTTCGATGCTATATCTCAGATCTTCGATGCTATATTAAACAATTAAATCGTAGATAAATATCTACATTCTAGACTATATTGTTGGGCAATTAACGAATAGCTTATAATTGATTCTATTAAATGTTTGTAATAGTGGTATTTGGAAAAAGGGGTAGATGAGGGTGTGCAAGCAGCCTAACAGCATAGGGTCTCAAAATTATAAGTGCTCTATAATATATTATTTTCAAAAAAATTATTTCATATTTGAGAAAATCACCCTTATTTTCCATTCTTAATAAATTTTTCAATGATCAATTTTCAACATTCCATCTTTAATACCCAACCTTCCACCTTTCTTTTTAATAAATTTGGGGGCCTAATTTTCATGTTAGAATAGGGGCTCCAACACTTCAAGACGGCCTTGTAAATTGGAAAGTAATTGATAGTTCATCGTGACTTAATTGTGTAAAATGACAAATAAGGACATTATGGGCATAATTCCTTACTTACTTTTATTGTTTATTAATGTAATTTTCAAGAATTTTAGGACATAATGTAATTAATCCTACTCATTCCTGAATCTCTACTTTCAAAAAGGCCCTCCCCCGGTTTTTTAAATCACTAGTAGAATAAATGCTATTTGCTGCGTTGATATTGCTGCGGTATTACCTGTACGCAGCAATATAACACGGAAAAAGAAAAAAAAAATTGAAAATTACAATATTGCTGCGGTTTCCCGCCAAAAACCGCAGCAATATTAGTCAACGGGCAAATTTTGAAAACATGTGGGCCCTCAGCAGCGAATATTGCTGCGGTTTCCACGTGGCAACCGCAGCAATATTCGCTGGCAATCCAAAAAAAAAAAAAGGGACGCGGGTTTCTCAAACTCTCTCACAGTACCCTCACGCTCTCAAACACTCTCACTCTCTCCTCCGGCGACACGTTCGGTCTTCCGGCGATTTCGCAACAACATTCCGGCGTCCCCCTTTCATTTTTCGGCGTTTCGGTCCGGCAGTTCTCCTCCGCCGCCTCTCTCTCCTACGTTGCTTCAGCGAATCTTAGAATTTCCGCTACAGTTCTCCAACATACGTTTCTCCTCCGCCGCCTCTCTCTCCTACGTTGCATTCATATCCGCCGCCTCTCCTCAGAATTTCCGGTGCATTCAAGCTTGTTCCTCGCCGTTTTGTCATCTTAGGTTAGTTTTTTTGTAAATTTTTCTTAATTAGTGTTTTAATAAATTTTTGGCTTAAATTGTAGTTTAAAATGATTAGTATAAAGTATATATATGCTTAGTTATAAGATTTGAGTATTAAAAACTGATTTTGTGATAATTTTGCTTTAGTTTTTGTATGCCCTAATATGTTATACGGGATTTTTTTTTGTTTAAATTGATATGAATGCAATGCCTTTATATTGATAGACTTACCAATGGGAGGGGAAGGGAAATCTAAGGAATGGTTTGGTATTTGTTGTTTGATGATAACTTGAAATCGCTTGAATGCGATTATTGCTTGGTGAATATTTGGAATCGCTTGAATGCGATTGTTTTTATGTACATCATATTGCCTAGATACCCGTTCAAGACTTACTCATTAGGAGTAAGTCTTGAATAGTCCCCGTTTTGGGACTGTTCTTAAACGTCACATCTCACTTAGGTGGTGAATGTGTGTTGATTCTTTGATTCTAAGTGAAATACGGTTAGTCATTTCCCTAATTTGTTCTCCGGGTACATATAAGATAAACAATTATCTTTATCGTGTACTTGGAGAACTGTAGGGAAATGCTGCCGAATTTTACTTAGAATCAAAGATGATACATGCATTCACTAGTGGGATTGGACGTTTAAGGATGGGTTAGGTTGGAGTGATAAGGACCCAATGGAAGCATGCATTGAATATTAGTTTGTTGTATGTGTTGGAGTTATGTGAATTTTAAATTGATAATAATTTGTATATATGTATGTGTTGGGGTTTTTAGAAATGGATCGAAGTTGGATGTATGGAAAGCGGAATACGTTGGAGTTCGTAGAAGGTGTGAATGAGTTTTGTAAACGTGCTGTAGAACATCAACAACTTACTTGCGAGGCTGAGATTTATTGTCCATGTGTTGATTGCTACAATGTGAATATGATTTCTGATATTAGGACCATAAGGGATCATCTTATCCGTCGTGGATTTAGGGCTGAGTATTATATTTGGTTATGTTGATGTTGGCACTAGTAATTCATTAGAAATTGATATGTCGAATGTCGGGGTTGAGAATGAAGTTGTGGTAGAAGATCATGTTAGGATTGATGGCGATGATGTAGTAGGTGATGAAAATGACAATGGAGATAATAGTGACACTGAGGATGAAGAGTTTGGTGATCGAATAGGTGAGATGTTGGAAGGGGCTCGTGACCATTTTAATGAGCGGCCACGAGTGTTTGACAATTTGTCTGAAGCTGCTGGGAAACCCCTTTATCCAGGGTGTACAAAATACACTCAATTGAGTGGGATTTTAACTCTTTTCAACATAAAAGCGAAACATAATTTGACTGATGTAGGCTTCACAGAACTCTTAGAAGCTTTACATGATATGTTTCCTGAGGGTAATTTGTTACCAAAATCTACCTATTATGCCAAAAAATAAATGTGTCCTTTGGGTTTGGAATATGAGCGCATCGATGCATGTCCGAATGATTGCATGTTGTATCGAAATGAGTATGCGGACCTTTATGAATGCCCGAGGTGTGGTAAGTCCCGCTACAAATTGCCGGATGGGGTTGTGCCCGGACCGGACAATACTGGGCCTTCTGCGAAAGTGTTGTGGTATCTTCCAGTTGTGCCAAGGTTTAGGAGGCTCTTTTCTATTAAAGAAGATGCACAAAACCTAAGATGGCATGCTGATCGCAGAAAGAAAGATGCGATGCTTAGGCATCCAGCAGATTCTCCTCAATGAAAAGCTATCGATTCTAGATATAGAGACTTTGGTCAGGAAGCTAGGAACTTGAGACTTGCATTGTGTACGGACGGAATGAATCCTTACGGTATTTGAGTAGTCAACATAGCACTTGGCCTGTTCTTTTAGTGATATATAATCTTCCTCCATGGTTGTGCATGAAGCGGGAGTATATTATGTTGTCTCTTTTAATTTCTGGGCCTAAGCAGCCGGGAAATGATATAGACATATATCTTGCACCTCTCATCGAAGATCTCAAAAAGATGTGAGACGAAGGTGTTATGGTGTTTGATGCGTATTCTAACGAAGATTTCAGGCTTCGTGCTATGCTATTCTGTACTATAAATGATTATCCTGCTTATGGGAATTTATCGGGGTATAAGGTCAAAGGGAAAAAGGCATGTCCCATTTGTGAGAATGGCATGGAGGCTACACATTTGCCACATTGTGGGAAACATATCTATATCATTAATAGGCAATTCCTACATAGTTCTCATCCATATCGAAAGAAAAAAGCACCATTTAACGGGTTTATTGAAAATGGTCCAGCTCCTATACCGTTAACTGGAAAAGAAGTTTATAATCGTGTTAAGGGGATGGGAACAATATTTGGTAAGGGGGTTAAACCTTCGGAAGACGATGGTGTCGTTTGGAAAAAAGAGTCTATATTCTGGAGACTTCCTTATTGGAAATATTTACCAGTTAGACATTGTCTCGACGTAATGCATATTGAAAAAAATGTTTGTGATGCAATTATCGGTACCCTGTTGAATATGCCAGGAAAGACTAAGGATGGTCTTAAGGTTCGTAGAGATATGGAGAAATTGAAGATTCGGCCTAATTTATGGCCAAAGGTTAAGGAAAAGGCTAAGAAAGGAAAGGGAACAACAACGTATTTGCCTCCAGCTTGCTATACATTGTCTAGGAAAGAGAAACGATTGTTCTGTGAGTGTTTATACGGTATTAAGGTTCCCACTGGATACTCATCTAACATGAGAAGACTTGTTTCCATGACTGATCTGAAATTAATTGGGTTGAAATCTCATGATTGTCATGTGATGATGCAAGTGTTTTTGCCGATTGCAATACGCGGGATATTCTTCCAAAATATGTCAGACTTGCTATCACGAGGTTGTGTTCATTTTTCAATACCATATGCAGCAAGGTACTTGATCCTGATAGGTTGGATGCTTTGCAAAATGAGGTGGTGATCACACTTTGTCAATTTGAGATGTATTTTCCACCTTTTTTTGACATTATGGTTCACTTAGTCCTTCATTTGGTAAGGGAGATTAAGCTGTGTGGTCCTGTGTTTTTAAGATGGGCATACCCTTTTGAGAGACATATGGGTTCTTTGAAAAAGAAAGTGAAGAATCCAGCAAGACCAGAGGCGAGTATTATTCAAGGAACAATTGCCGAAGAGGTTGGAGGATATTGTTCTTATTATTTTGCTAAGGCTGTGACCATAGGTCTTCCAAAGTCGAGACACGAGGGTAGATTAGAAGGCAAAGGTGGGGTCGGAATGCGACATATTGCACCTTCATTGGATGAGTTGCATAAAGCTCATCTTTTTGTGTTGCACCATGTTACTGAAGTTAATCCATACTTAGAAAGACATATGCGTGAATTGCGTCACAAAAATCCGTCAAAAGGGGAGAGGGCATTGATGAATGAGCATAACAGGTCGTTCATTGACTGGTTTCACAATAAAGTAATCGGTGAATTGTCTGCAAATAACCATCATGTACCTGATACAATTAAGTGGTTGGCATACGGTCCACGTGACAGTTTTAACTCCTATGAAGGATATGATATCAATGGTTATACCTTTTACACTGAACGTCAGGATAAGAAATCAAAGGTGGTCCAGAATTGTGGGGTTTCAACGATTGCATCATCTAGGGAGTATGCGATTGCAAAGGATAAAACTCAGATTGATGCTACACAATCATATTACGGGATCATTCAAGAAATATGGGAGCTCGATTATTGTGACTTCACTATGCCTATTTTTCGATGCAAGTGGGCGGATAATAGACGTGGTTTGCAAAAGGATGAGTGCGGTTTTACTCTGGTCAATATGAGTCGTCTGCGTGACACTGAAGAACCTTTTATCCTCGCATCGCAAGCAAAACAAGTGTTCTATGTATCTGATACTATAGACACTCATTGGTGCATTGTTGTTAATGGTAAAAGGCGAATTTTAGGAGTGGGTGATGTTGACGACGAAGAAGAATATGATAAGTTTGATGACATCCCCCCTTTCTCAATCCCAAATGACGATATGATGAATGTGATTGATACTGAAAATAGTTACATGCGAATGGATCACCAAGAAGGTATAACACTCATTGAGCAACCTATTAACCAAAGTTAAAGGTAAAAAATGTTCTATATGAGTAATTTGGCTTGTTTTGAATTTTGTTACAATGATGTGATGATGTATATTATTTTAAATTTCGTTAACACTATATCTTGTTTCTATCTATATGCTACAGATATGGCTAGTGACGATTCGAGCGAGCATTCATCGGATTCTGATGCCCCTTTTCACCCAGAAAAGGAGTCTGACCAGGGAGAGGCCAGTGATCGTGAGGCAGATGCGTTAGATGCGTGGATGGAGAGATTTGAGCTAGAGGCCGATAGGAATGCCTTACTTGGCATTGAGGTGACAGGTGATGGGCAGCCACCCCCGTCAGGTTCGCGTTTATTTCAATTTTTTAAACATTCATCATGTGTTTTTTTTATTTTGCGTTCGAAATGTGTTTTTTTATTTTGCAGAAAAAGCGAGAAAAGGCGCTTGAGAGCGCAAAGAAGAACACACATCATCACCACTTAGGTCAGAGGAGTTATGGAGATGCTAGAGAGTTGTGGAGGCAGGAGAAATTCGGTCCACCTAGTTTTGATTCTGGATCGTCTTCTAGTACACCATCCTCCTCGGTGTCCTCCAGTTTTAACCGGGGTAATGATTGGTGGTGCGCGATGCATAAGAAAGATCCTGTTACTAAACAGAGATTCATTCCAGATGAGGAAACAAAGAAAGCAGCTGACAAATACGTATGTATATCATTATAATTAACTTTTTGTTTGACATGAATATTTTTTCATTTATTAACTACATTATTACTGTTAACTTGCTTTTTGGGCAGTTGGAGTACAAGGAGAAGCAAGCCAAGGGTGAGTTCATTCCGGTTCGTAACAAAGACGCCCTTTTATGGCTCTTGGAGAGAAGCCAGATCATCCGGGTCGTTGTTACGGTTTTGGGGTGTTAATGTTGGCTATACCAAGGCTTTTGGACACGTACCTCGTACGCACTATAGAAGATCGATGAAGGAACAAGAGGAGGCACTCATACAGAAAATGAGTGAAAGGTGGAGGGAGGACATTGCCACATATATGCAGAATGTGATGATTTCACCTTCACATCCATCTACCGGGCCATATTCTTCACCATCTGGTGGGCCATCTCCTTCTCATGTACAGCTACCTACTCAGTCACCTGGGCTGTATCATTTTTTCCCTTCACCATTTGCTATGCCATCTCCTCCTACACAGCCGACTCAGCCTCCTATTCCAACATCTGCTTCACCATATCCTGGGCCATATTCTGGGCCATATCCTGGGCCATACCCTGGGCCACCTCTTGGGCCATCTCCTGGGCCACCTCTTGGGCCATTCTTGGGCCATATCTTGGGCCATATCCTGGGCCATCTCCTGGGCCATCTCCTGGGCCACCTCTTGGGCCACCTCTTGGGCCACCTCTTGGGCCATCTCCTGGGCCACCTCTTGGGCCACCTCCTCGGCCATCTCCTGGGCATCTCCTGAGGTAGCTGCTTCACAGCCCACTCATCTACGTACTCCATTATCTGGATCAGACACTCATTCTCCTCAGCTGAAGGTACATATAATTATTATATACATGTGCTTTATACAAAATATTATCTTATATACATGGCGCCCTATACAAATAATTATCATATTTACATGTGTGTTTTATTCAAATAATATCAATATTACGTGTTGCTGTTAGGACGAGGTTCCATGTCGATTGTATTTGGTAGATCCAACTAGTGGAGAGACTTGTCTAGTGGCAGATGCATATTCTTATGCTTTTGATGAGACCACTACAGTTCATGGGTCTAGAATGATGAATGATCACCTGAAAGTGAAAATTCATCGAATTATAGAGAAATATGGTCATTTGCCACTACCTGTTCCCGTCCCTGCATATGAGATCGACACTACAGCTACTGCTTTGGGTACTTGGGTGCAATGGCCAAAAAATTTAGCACAAATGTTAAGTGATGAGGTAATTGTTCATATAGGCCTCCATTTTTGTAAATATAATAGCTTTCAATTTAAAAATTTCATAATCTTATGCCCGTTTTGAAAAATAATTATTAGGTTACACCGACACCTAAAAAAAAAAAGGGATTTCGGGGAGGCTGTTAGATCTTCTAGCCAGTTGCATTCATCAGCCGGTTCGGCTTCTCAGTTTAGTCCAGTTATCGACGATCGATCGTTCTTGGACTCCCTTACTGAGGACTGCAGGAGTTAGCAGATACGCTTGCCCTTGCGTCGCAGACGATGATGCTGTTGGTGTTACCTTGCCGAGATCCTTGTTCCATTATTTGACAGATGATGGCACCGCTTTTCTGACCAAGGAGGATATTGGTCAGTTTTTGAGAGGAGAAATGATTAATATTTCTATTATCCAAGTCTACATGAGGTAACAATAATCAAAGTTATGTTTTTTTTAACATTTAATTATATGGTAGTTGTATTTTTCACATATAGTTTACTTTTGCCAATTTTTAGGGCTACGCAGTCGGACTTGGCTGGATTTGGGGATTCTATTGGACGTGTTTGTTGGATGTGTCCGCAAAGCACCGTTATGGCGTCGCATTCATCATCGGAGGAGGTAACAAAGTACATTCTGCATGCTATGGTTGGATGCGTCGATGTAAATGCTAGTATCATGTTCGCGCCAATCTTTCAAGAGTAATATTCTTTCTTAATATCTACAAATATTTATTGTTGCATGATATGTGATTTTTCAAGTAATTATTGTTTTTAATCTTTCAATAGCCAACATTGGATGCTACTTGTCATATGTCCCTTGCCTGGGATAGTTTATATCTTCGATTTGCCAGCTATCACAAACAGCGGAAGTTAAAGCTTAAATTGCCTATGATAGCGTAAGTTGATATATGTTTGATATACTTTATATGAATTGAGATGGTAACATTCCACAATTAAGGACTAAATCAAACAATGTTGTGTTATCTAGTGCTTTTAGGAGGTTTCGGATGAGCGGCCACAAAGTTCGTCGAGAGAAGCTTTTGTGGAAATATGTTAGGTATGTATTGATCGAATTGCTTGATTCAATTTAAAGCTTACTTTATTCTCATTATGCGGTAATTTTTCTCATTTTCTTATAACTTTTGATAAAGTGCCCGCAACAACAAGGAGGCACGGAGTGCGGTTATTTTGTGATGTTACATTTTTGACGTACTCGCTTCATATTTTGGTTCGTTGGATATGGACAAAGTAAGTTTATATAATTATTCATTTCATATTTAATATATTTTAACTATTTGATGCTAACCTTTACCAAGTTTTCAGGAATTAATCAGGTATTTCAAATCTATCATTACTACACACAAATTAGATGCATAATTGACTAGTTAAATCATCTAATATGAATTCAAACCTCTAAAAATTAGCAGTTGAGGCCTAACAATGCCTCGGGCAATTAAATATGATAAAAACGATGTATAATATAGTTTGTGATTGATATTTTATCACAATAAGAAGTCATAATTTAATAGTATGATCATAATATTACAACATAAGAGGTCACAAGTTCAAGACCTCTTATGCAATATTTTTTACGATTTTTTCACCAAATACCGCTCACAAAATAATTTATTCACCAAATACCCCAACTTTTTTCAAAATTCACCAGATACCCCTAACTTTTAAAAAAATTCACATGATACCCCAAAAGTTGACAGACGTTAGTCACCATTAGTGTTCATTTACAAGTTTGCCCTAACACAACCTAATTAGCCCTAAGTGAATCTAATTAATCCTAAGTCAACCTAATTATCCCTAAGTCAACCTAATTAACCCTAACTAACCCTCACCCACCACCCCACCTCTTACCCCACCATCCACCCACCACCCCTCCTCCACCCCTCCTCCACCCCACCTCTGCCCCCACCACACCCAGCACCCCCTCCCCCTTTCCCCACCCATCGCAGCCCCCTCTTTCCCCTGCAACCGCCGCACAACCCCCCTCCCACCCCTTCCCTCGCAAACGCCGCCCAAACCCCTCTGCTTCCCCTGCAACCGCCGCACAACCCCCTTCCCACCCCTTCCCCCACAAACGCCGCCCAACCCCCTCCCTCCCCTTCCCCCGCAAACGCCGCTAACTCCCTCTGAAATGAAAAAAATAAATTGACTGCAGGGGTTTCAGAGGTGTGCGAAGGGACGGGGAGGGGAGGGGGATTGCGCGACGGTTGCGGGGGAAGGGAAGGGTAGGGGCGGCACGAGTGTAGGGGACGGGGAGGGGAGGGTAGGGGGCGGCACGACTGCAGGGGAAGTGGAGGGGCTACGCGACTGCAGGGGAGGAGGCGGCGCGACTGGCGGGGAAGGGGAGGGGGGCTGGGTGGTGGGGGCTTGTAGCTGGTGGGGCTGGGGTTGTTGGGGGGTGGTGGGTTAGGGGAGAGAGAGAGTGGGTTAGGTTAGTTACGTTTTTAGGATTTTTAGGTTAATTAGAGTTTTTTAGGGTTTTTAGGGTTAATTAATACTAATGACTAACGGAGTTAACCGCCGCTAGTCATTAAGGGCATTATTTGTCATTTTTTAAAAAAATTGGGGTATCTGGTGAATTTTTTTAAAAGTTAGGGGTATCTGGTGAATTTTGAAAAAAGCTGGGGTATTTGTTGGATAAATTTTTTTGTTAGGAATATTTGGTGAAAAAACCGTATTTTTTATCATTTCCTAAGAAATGCCATGTTGAAGATAAAGTGACATGATATTAGCATATGAGGTGGGGTGACACTAATCGACATCCATTGATTTTTCTCCTATTTTAATAATTCATATTGATAAATTTGAAAACGAAGGAAAAATTACGCTATGTAAATTGCAAATCCAACCATCTTGATGGTAAATGTTTTTTCGTTTCTAGTACAATAATAATTCATACCTTTATATGTACTCATATTATTCTCGTACACGAGAATCAAATATTATTAGAAAGTTCCCATGAAAAAAATATTATTAGAAAGTTAAATAGAGTGCATAATTCAGACAAATTTAACTGCTAGATACAAGAGAGACGTCAAGCCTGGATTTACGTTGATTATAAAGAAAATACTAGTTTCAGGACCCGTGCATAATGCACGGGTATATTTTTTGCTTTATAACATAATTATATTAAGTCAGGTGATAAGAATGAAACGAATTACACAATTTCATAAATTCTAAATGTAATAATGGTAAAGAGCACACACTACAAAAATAAAAAGCTTAGAACTCAATCTATATCTTTGCAAACACTTCCTTGTAAACTACATTTGTTGTACTTGTACGCACACCGTGTTCTTTATCATAGGAAAAGGATCTTGCGACCTTTTTTCCTCGTAACTCTGGACACGACAACATAAAATTGACCATGACTGAAAATGGGTCTTGGGAGATATAGACCTACATGAGACAAAGATTGTCCTTGACTTTTATTTATAGTCATAGCAAAACAAACCATTAAAGGAAATTGATATCTCTGAAATCTGATAGGAAATTTGGTCGAGTCAGACGAAGTGAGTGTCATTCTTGGGATAAATACTTTTTCTCTGACATTGCTTCCAGAAATAACAGTAGCTTCAATAACACGATTGCCTAAATGTTTCACGACTAACCTCGTGCCACTACATAATCCAAATGTTTGATCAATATTTCTTAGAAGCATAACTGACGCACCAACCTTTAATCGTATGCTATGATTCGGGAGACTAGAGCATCTTATTGTATTGAGGAATTCAGTGGAGTATATTTCATTTACTCCAAAGTTACCCTTTTCTTTGCTTATAGTGTCCGAACTCAAATACACTTTCTCTTCTCCCGGAATGGTAGATAGAACATGATCATTGACTATATCCACTATCTCGTTTGTTGGCGCCAAAATTGCTCTTTCCTGGAACTATTTAACTTCCCAAATATGGTCATGTAGGTTTGGATAAGTGCTAACAACAATTGCTGAAATTTGATCGACCCTTGGATCTATAAGAATACATTTTGCAACCTCAATTACGGCTTCACCATCATTAGGACCTCCAGACTTTTCTTCTCATACGCTTAATATCCACTCTGAAAATTGTCGCAGTTCATCAGCAGAACATTTCGAAGAACCTGATTTTAGTCTCATATTGCGAGTAATTGTTAGGACCTTACATGAATCCCACAAGTAAGACGAATTAACGGTAGCAAACACGATATCTTGCCTCGTTCCCTTTGGTATAACTGGTATTATCTGCCTTAGATCACCATTGAACACCATAACTTTGCATCCAAAAGGTCGATGCAAGTTATCCCTATTAACATACCTCATTATGTCCCTCAAACTTCTATCACGTGGTTCAAAACAATACTTATGCGTCATGGGAGCTTCATCCCACGTAATAAGTTTTATCTTGGTAAGAAGATTAGCAAAATTCGACCCTAGACGAATGCCGGCACATGTAGAATTCTCAATCAAATTCAAAGGGATATTGAATCTCGAATGCACCGTTCTTCCTCGTGGAAGGAAGAGAGAAGCAATTCCACTCGAAGCTACAGGCAATACAATTTCGCCCAGCTTCCTTATTGCAGCACACATAATGTTTTCCACACATATATTTTCCAATCCCTTCGTAGCCGTAAACGAAACCTCCTTCTTGACTCGACACAACATCCATTACTTTCCGATAAATCATGGACTGCTCATCAGTTAGAACCTTATACAATTTGTCGGGTTCCAACCTCATTTCATGTATGTCGTAAGAAGGTTCATGTGCAATAAGCTTGTTTTGTCCTTCAAACATGATTAGATCATCCGGAAAATGCATCTCACTAAATCTACACAAGTTGCTACCATTACTTTGGAGCATGGTTTCAATCTCAGCCAATGCAAAAGGTTCAATTTGATCGTCTGTTAACTGTAGATATGTGAAAACATGAATTCAAATGATACAGCAGTAACTTTTACTAAGTATGCACATTGGTTTAGCATATAGATAGTAACTATTATATATTGTGTTCGTAGTTGTGTACCTTTTATTTTTCTGAATACCACGCTACTTGTATAGAATGTCATCAAATAATAACCTCCAAGTCTTATGCCAAACATCCTCCGGCTTCGACATACTCCTAGACAACAATAACATGAATACCACGCTACTTATAGGTAGTACCTTGATTCTCTAAAACTTGCTTCCGTGATTGCGTCAACATATTCCTTATCATCATCAAGTAATCCCCTTGCATAACAAATTTCCTTGAATGTAGGATACACTACACCATCAATCGTTCTAATGTCTACATAGCACGCTGCTCCTTTTACAAAATTGAGCAATGTTCTAAGATAGAACTTCTCACCAGATCCTGGCGAGACGTGGTAGATTCGACCTATTACAAAACCTTTATTTCTTGATGTCCACTCTCTCAGCGCCTACTTCCAAACAAATCTTGTAGGAAACTCCACATGACTAAGCTCCCTGGCTTCTTCATATTTCTCATTACATTTCATCCAAGATAAGACTTTCGTATTGTCGATATGAGGCTTGTCTAGTATAGATTCTACGTCAGCATGGTCATTAAAAATACAGTTTGCACTCCTAGTAGATGCAAACTTAGCCTCTCCACAGTCGGAGTTTGATAATGGATGTTGAATCCAAAAATCCACCAAATTGCTTCGCATGCCGAAATATATCGACAATCATAGTACATCTTTATCTCGTCGTTTTCTATTTCTTCACCTTCTTTTTTATCTTGATATGCTGTAGAAGTAACCCTATCATACCCCTTATTTATATATTTAAACAGGTACTTAATTGATCTTGACTGGTTACACCATTCAACATTGATATTTGCTCGATATTTACGTAGCAATTCAGCATTATATGGAACAACATACCTATTGTCAAGATGAACTCCACCCTTATCAACTATAGATGTATTATCTTTTCGCCTGTAAACTGGATATTCTTCATCATCCACTATAGTTGAATCAATAAATCTCTTTGGAAAATGCTTATTGCATTGTTTGTCAACCATAAACGGTGCATTTGTGTTTGCTGCACCATATGGATCTTGCATCATGAACTCGATGACAGCTTGATATAGTTATGGATCTTCACGTTCATCGGGCAACTCGACAGAAATAATCTTATCAATATCAGAAGCTACGGGGTACTTGTCTTCTTGATGCATGAACAATAACATATGCGCATGCGGCATACCACACTTTTGGAATTCTACTATATATACCACTGAAAATTCGAAATACAACAAACACTAGTGGAAAAATGAAGAAGGGCTGTGCTGAAAAAGGCCTGTAGGGTTGCGCTTTTTGACAGTAGCCCTTTCAATAGCAGCCCTTCACTTTTTAAGTAGGGCTGCGCTAGAAAAGCGCAGCCCTTCACAAGAAAGGGCTGCGCTTTTTAGGTAAAATCTGCGGTTTTACCCATACGCAACAATATATCACGTAAAAGAAAAAAATATATAAAATAGCTATATTGCTGCGGTTTCGGCGAAAACCGTAGCAATATAGTTTCAACAGAATTTTTTTGAATTGTTTTTACTATTTGACCAAATATGTTGCTGCGATTTTGACAAAAACTGCAGCAATAGGTTTGTAAAAATTATTTAAAGATGCTAGGGTTAAAGCCCATCTCTCTAATTAACCCTCAAAATATTGTGCGGCTCTCACCAGTTCTCACGCTTCTCACTAGTTCTAAGTTCTCACGCCTCTCCTCTCTTCTCTCTCATGTTCTCACCCTCAACTTTGTCTCACGCCTCTCTTCACCGATGACTGGTTCGTTTGTTCTTCATCTTCCCGCTGACGTTGCTCGTCCTTCATCTCCCCACCGACGTCGCTCGCTCGTCCTTCATCTCCCCCCGACGTCTTTCGTCTCTCATCCTCGTATGTTCGTCTTTCGTCTCGTGATTTGCTCTCGCGCTTCATTCTTCGTTCAACAACGACGTTTGTTCGTCTCACACGCTGCCGACCTCCGGAGAAGCAATTTCTATTTTTTTCGTTTTCAGAATCTTTTGTTTTTTTTTTTCGTTTTTATTTTTCGTTTTTTTTCGTTTCTTAAGTTCTGTTTGTAGTTTTAAGATTTATTTTTTATTTTCAGTTTCTTATTTTTTAGTATATTATTTTTTTTATTAGTCTTTTACATTTTATTCTTTTGTAATATATATGTAATTAATTAGATTTTTCATCTTTATAAATTAATGAACAATTTATCTTCAGTTTGTCTGCGAATTTAATGGATAGTAAATGGGTTAGTTGTTCGGTTTTAATATTTTAAATTTAATTGGCAAATGCCAAAAAAAAAAATTGCCTATACTAGGACATATTGTTGCAGTTTTGGCTAGAAACCGCAGTAATATATCGAATTTTTTCTAATAAAAAATAATAATATTGTTGCGGTTTACCCTAGAAACCGCAGCAATATGTTGAAATATTGTGGCGGTTAAAAACCGCAATAATATATTATTTTCCTATTGCTTCCCCCTTAATTGTTGCGCGGTCAAAACCGCTGCAACAGGCCACTTAATGACCGCAAGAATAAGCATTTATTCTATTAGTGATTACAAAAAATACATAACTATAACAACACAAAGGTAGTTTGAAAACTATAATACTAATAACATAAGCAAGGAAGATGTGTTACATACCAGCCCTAACACTACCAAATATTTTGCGATCTTTTAAATCTTTGACCAGTTGGTCTAGTTTCATCTTAAAAACTCGGCAGATGATGTCCGACCTATTCTCTGGCATGAGTCCCCTTTTCTTTACAAATCTAGTGATATCTGGCCACTTATGATTAAAAGTAAATGTTATGAATAAATCCGGGTAAACATACCATCTACAAATAGCCATCGCATCCTAATAGCTTTCTCTCATATAACTATGTCCTCCAGTGAATGAAGCCGACAATACTATACGGCGTCTAGTTGAAGATCCTTCTGTTTCTCCACTTTCGAAAGTCCCTCTTAAATTCTTCACGTTCGGGGCTCTAAAGTTATGTTGGTTATGTATAAGAAAAGACAACCTTTCAGCTTCAATCATTGTGTAAGCATCTATTAAAAATTGTTGTAACAACCTCCAAGATAAGAGTATGGTGGCCGCTTTTAAAGCTCAATCATGTATACTATATGCAAATAACTCACGCATAATGATTTTAAATCTTTTTCTCGTTGAAACGTATGTCGGAGTCTTATCTCTATGCATAATATCTGTTCTAAATCCATCTTCTCCATATGGAAAATAACACTGGATATTGCATTGCGAGTTAAGAAGGATGAAGCTTAGAAATTTGCTGTAGATTTCCACCCTTTGTTTCTATAATTATATCTCTTTTATCAGCACTAGCAATATCTCCAACAATAAGCGCAACAACTTCTGATGCTGTTGGCAAATTGTAAGTTCTTCCATCAGACTCTCGCTTTCCAATAAGCCTTAATTTCAAATTCTCACACGTGTCTGATGCAAAACTATCCTTTAGCCTTTCTGAAATTTTTAGCTAAAGAGTTATTTTCATCTATCATATCTTATAATTGTGCAACTAAGCGATCTTCGAACTTATCAGTGTTATTGGTATTGTTAAGACATTTATAAGAAAAATAGTAAATATGTAATACAAAATATTAAACTCTAGTATGAATGCAGTTCTAATGAATCTGAAATTCTAATGACTTCAGAATCCTAGGCATTAATAGACTTGTAATGACGTTAGAATCCTAGATTTGATGAACTTTCAAGGATGTTAGACTCCTAATATGCATAAAACTCTTGTGGAACTAGACTTCTAAGATAGAATTTGAACAGTTTTAGACTCCTAATATGTGCGGAACTGTAGTGGACTAGAAGCTCCTAAGACGAACATAATTCTAATGGATTTAGACTCCTAAGATGGATGAGACTCACGCGAATGAAAACTCCTAACATAGATAGTGTTAGACGTGGTTAATAACTCTGAATGGAGTGAAACTCGATGAAGCTAGACATATAAGCTAAATGGACTTGAATTCCAAGGTGGATGAGACTTTTACAGCAAGATGGAGACTATGAAGAATCCAAATTTTTGGTATGCTACGATGACACAATATGATGACAACAATTTTGACAAACCCACATTGACACGGTCTTTTTTTTTGTTTTAGACTTGAAACAAAGGTCAAATTAGCAATAAACATGAACGAATAGACGGCGCTCCATGCAACTGAGTGCGCGCAGCGCGCATGCTGTGCGTCTGGCACAAGAACGGTGCTCCAGGCTCTAATATATGTGTTTGGCACACTTCTCCCCAACATGCATATTAGTAAATTTGACGAGAGTTCAGGCGAAAGCAGCGATTAGTTTAGACACGATTTTTAGGCGTAAAGCATATCAACATGCTAATGGAATAACAACATGCAAAAATAGCAAAAATAGCAAGAAGAGGCTTAAACCAAAAAAGGCAATTTCCCGCTAAGTGTTGGAAAAGAAGAAAAGTGGGCTGATCCTTTTGGGGAATACAAACAACAAGTTTAATGCCCTTTTGAAAATGGGAGACCGGGGGAATGACACATGGGATAACAGCTTTGAAAAGGGTTATTCTTATCCCCAACTTTTGGATCTCGTATTCCGAAATCCTAGCCATTCTACTAACCGCAAAAACCCTACCACACTTACCTAGCCATTCCCCCCCCCCCCAAGTCACAAACATAATCTCATTTGTCCTCCAAAAACCAAACCAACCCAAAATCTCAAAAAATTGGATCCATCTCATGGAGCGGGCAAGCTCCTTTGGTTCCATGGTTCACAACAGAGAATAGATTGTGGAGCTAAACAAATTTCTCCATAACTCGGAAACCACCCAAACTTTTTCGGTTCCACTACATCCCTTACCATCGAACCCTCTGCTTATACCATTGCAAAGATCCTCAGTGCTATATATAACTCCACTATCTCATACCTTCCCCGACATTTGGATCAATATATCGGACTTCTACAGACCTTTGAATTTGAGCGAGGGCTAGGCAATGATTTCGAAAAGTACGATCAAGGAGGCGCTGCGACGTCCCAAAGAAGTGACTCCTCCGTTTGCCAACATGATTATGGCGTTGCCATCAAAACCAGGTACACTAACCCCAACTCATTTCTCGATGTTATCAGACCTCGAGGACATGAGCCTAGTTCTCCACATTCTAATAACATGGAATATAGAGAAGTTACAGAAAGTTAAGAGCATATTAACGGTGCCATAGGAGCTTCAAAGATTCGTAGATCAAATCCCCATGATTCTGCGATGAAGAGAACTCCAGGAAGCGCAACCAATACCCTCATGCTAGCAACCAAGACAACACCCGAAAACCAACTCCTTGCGAAACTAAAGTGGGAAAAGAGCGAAGTGTTTCGGCAGACTTTGTGTGACAAAGATGAAGGAAATATAAACTCCTTTTTGTGCATGAAAGGACAAGAATGAAAGGGCCAAGAAACCCTAAAGCGAGAAGAACTCCATCCGGAGTTGAAGAAAACGTACCCAATCAAGAAAAACATGAAGGTTCTCGACTGGAACGCAAGAGGAATTGGAAGGCCAGCCTTCGGTCGTAACCTCGGATAGATAACAATTGACCATGACCCAAACCTTTTTATCTTCTTCTAGACGAGAATCTCGATAGAAAACACGCTCAAAATATGCTTTTAATGTGGTTCAAATAATTGAACCAGTGGGTCTCACTGGAGGAATTTTGATCTTATGGAATTCGGGAGTAATTTCCTTCACACTATAAGAAAATAATTCATGGCTCTCCATGACATTATCCAGGTAAAATCTTTAAATATTAGATTTGCTTTAATTGTTATATATGTGAGTACTATGAATAGAAGTAGGCTTGATTTATGGAAAATTATTGAATCAATTGCTCAATCAATAAATTTGCCTTGGATTTGCATCGGAAATTTCAATGAAATCACCACACCTAATGAAAATGGGGGTGGAAAAGAACCGAAAGCCTACAAGATGATAGCATATAGTAAATCAATGGATAGATGTAACTTGATAGATCTTGGATTTAAAGGTCCAAGTTTTACTTGGTTCAACAAGAGAAAGAGAAATCGAATCTTCGAGCGGTGAGATAGAGATTGAGTGAATAACCTTTGGATTACATCCTTCTAGGAATCGACAGTTCATCACCTCCAAATAATGAGTTCAGACCATAATCTAATCCTATTAAACACCAAACCCTCCCTAACCAAAAATAAAACGAAACACAAAACCTAGAGATTCAAAACTATGTGGCTCCTTAACCCAAAGTTCGATACCTTTATAAACCAAAATTGGGCTATTGATAACTCGAAATTGCATGTCAAAATCTCAAAAATATCTTTGTTAATGTCTGCTTGGGCCAAAGAAACTTTTGGAAAAGTTTTCAAAAAGAAAAAAATTGCTTGTAAGAATCAAAGGTATTTAAAAGGCTATTGGTCCTGTCCCGAATAAATCATACCTTATAAACCTAGAAGTCCATCTCAAGAAAGAACTTGAAACAATCCTGAATCAAGAAGAGAATTTTTGGAACCTTAGAGCTAGATCTAATTGGCTTATGGATGGAGATAGAAACACAAACTTCTTTCATACTGCTACGCTCATTTGAAGGAAAAGGAATACGATTGAGTTCATTAAAATGGAGTGTGGGATGGACTTATGGGATGACTAAGAGATCGAAAATCACATAGTTAATTTTTTCCAAAATCTTTTCACTTCCGAAAAATCCCATCTTCATTAATTTCCCCTAAATCATTTAAATTGCCAACAAGTTTACAAATTTGTTGATACCCCAATTGACCACTAGTGGAAAAATGAAGAAGGGCTGCACTGAAAAAGGCCTGTAGGGCTGCGCTTTTTGACAGCAGCCCTTTCAATAGCAGCCCTTCACATTTTTAGTAGGGCTGCGCTAGAAAAGCGCAGCCCTTCACTGTGAAGGGCTGCGCTTTTTAGGTAAAAGCGCAGCCCTTCATATAGCTAGAAGGGTTGCGCTTTTTGGGTAAAAGCGCAGCCCTTCATGGCTAGAAGGGCTGCGCTTTTTGGGTAAAAGCGCAGCCCTTCATGGCTAGAAGGGCTGCGCTTTTACCTAAAAAGTGCAGCCCTTCCTACCAAAAAAAAAAACAAATTTTTTTTTTACATCTTTTACTCATAATCTCACATTTTCTGAAATTATACAGAAGAGAAGAGAAACGAAAATAAACCCAAAACAAAAAAAAAGAACGATTTTAATATACTGAAGAGAAGAAATTATATATCTGAAAATACAAGAACATTAATCAAAACGAATATGAAAATACAAGAAACAAAGAGAAGTATACAAGAACATTCAATCAAAACAAAAAGAAGTATACAAGAACATTAATCAAAACAAAGAGAAGTATACAAGAACATTAATCAAAACAAAGAGAAGTATACAAGAACATTAAACAAAATAAAGAGAAGTATACAAGAACATTATAGATCTGAAAATACAAGAACTACCTCCAAACATTAACCTAATAATGTTTAAATACATAAAACAAAACCCTAATACATAATTAAGGAAAAAAAAATCAGAAATACTTAAAATGCCTATTTGACTCGTTGGCCCGTTCCGCTTCCGAAAAGGTATCACAATAGGCAATCGGACTCCGTCGGCATGATTCGTGCAAATCATTTCAGGCTTTTTGTCGCATTTGTCGCATTTTCTGGGAGTTTTTGAGAGAGAAGAGAGGATGAGAGAGAAGGACGAAAGGGAGGAGGGTCGTGAGAGAGCAGAGAGAAGGAGGAAAATGAATGAGGGACGTGAGAGAGGAGAGAGAATAAGGGATAATATATCTGAAGCCCGCTCAATATTTCAAAGCCCGCGATTTTTTTATTTCAAATTTTTTTAAGAAGGGCTGCGCTTTTCTTCAAAAGCGCAGCCCTACTTAGTCAGAAGGGCTGCGCTTTTTATAAAAGCGCAGCCCTTCACTTAGTAGGGCTGCGCTTTTAGGAAAAGCGCACCCCTTCTGAAGTAAGAAGGGCTGCGCTTTTTCTAAATGCGCAGCCCTACTAAGTGAAGGGCTGCGCTTTTCTTCAAAAGCGCAGCCCTTCTCTTATGTAGGGCTGCGCTTTTGTACAAAAACGCAGCCCTTCACTAGTAGGGCTGCGCTTTTATCAAAAGCGCAACCCTTCCTCCACATCCCTTCCTTTTTTTCCCCTAGTGGACATAGAAGAATCTCTTTTTAGCATTGGTCGGTTGAAAGCCCCAGGAAGAGGTGGGATTCATGCAATCTTCGTCCAAAAGTTTTGGGACACTATAAGTGAGGATTGCATTAAGTTGACCCAAAAAGCTTTCCAGTTAGGAAAAATCCCTGGGGACATTAATAGAACAATCATTTCTCTCAATCTAAAGTTTGATAAACCTGAAAGAATCAATCAATTCAGACCTATAATCCTTGTCAACACGAGCTACAAAATCATTTCGAAAATTGTAGTCAAAAGAATGAGACCAATTCTCTCCCAAATTATCTCCCCAAATCAAAACAACTTTATCTCAGGGAGGGGTACGGATGTTAATTTTGCGTCTAAAATTATCCACTCAATGCGTAAGAAAAAAAGGAAAGAAAGGCCTATTTGCAATGAGATATATCTTGAAAAGGCTTATGACAGACTTAAGTGGGATTTTATTAGGCACAACCTTAGCACCTTTGGTTTTGATGACAAAACAATAAATCTTTGCATGAACTTCCATTCTTATAAATGGGTTCTGTTCAAAAGAATGTGAGCCCTTTTGAGGGATTAGACAAGGGGATCCTCTATCCCTTTACATCTTCATTTTCTGCATGGAAACGCTTTCGAGATTAATTCACGAGAGCTGCGAAGATAAGAAATGGAAGGCTTTCAAAGTTAGAGGGGTACTACTGAAATTTCTCACCTTATGTTCGCAGATGGCCTAATTTTTTTCGAAGAAGCTTTGTCACAAACCCTAAATGCGGTCACCTTAACCCTAAATAGGATTTTTAAAATTTCGAGGTAAAAAATGAACAATGCCAAAAGTAAATTTTTTTCTCCCTTAATACCCCAAATGAGATCATTGATGAATTTGAACACGAGCTGGATATGACTGCTGCCAAAGACATAGGCATCTACCTTGGTTTCACCTTTGTCTAGTAAAAGAACCCCAAAACATCAACTCCAAAACATCGTTAATAAGTTGTTTAAGAAGCTTGCCCTTTGAAAAACAAATTGCCTATTAAAAGCAAGGAGAGTTATGCTCATTTCTACAACTCTTCAGTCAATACCTTGTTATTTCATGCAAGGTATTTCCTTTCCAAAATCGCTCACTAAAAAGATGGATAGCATATCTGCAAACTTCCTACGAGGGAATAGGGGGATTAAAAAGGGATTAACTGGATTTTTTGGGATAATGAGAGCAAACCAAAAAATATTTGGGGGGGGGGGGGCTAGGCTTTAGAACAAATGATGACCTCAATACACTAGGGTTGGTAAAACAATGTTGGAATCTTGATAACCAAAAGAATTGGGCTACAAATTTTGTGGCAGAAAAATATCTAAAGAAAAATGGGGAGCTACTCTCGTTCAAAAAAGGTTAGTTCATTTGGAAAAATATAGGGAAGGGTTGGGAGATATACAAAGATAGCCTCATGTGGAACCCGGAATCAGGGGAGAGCATAAAATTCTGGCATGACAAATGGTTTACCCCAAATGCGCTTAGAAACATCAATTTTTTTTTTGAGGGGAGCTTAGAAACATCATAATTGGACCTTCAGTAGAGGGAGATCGAGAAGAGGAAAAATCTAGCACAAAACTTGTTGAATGGCACTATTAGTTTGGATGCAATTCCTTATGAATCGCCATTATATGTTAAGAACTTAATCCAATCAGTTTCTATTCAAGATGACCCAAATTTCTTGTGTTTTCACCTGGTCTAATGAAGGCAAATTTGATAACTAAACAACTTCTCAACTTATTCAAAACAAACGTCTAAACAACGTTAATTCTCATTCCAAAACTAGCAGCAACGACTGGAACATCATTGGGAATGCTCTAGGTCACCCCAAAATAAGATTCTTTCTTTGACAAACTTGGTGGGAAAGAAACCCAACAAATAACAATCTTTTCAAAAGAAATTGTGTTGATTCGTCTGAGTATCATATGTGCTTCTACCTAAAAGTAAACATGATCCATATTCTTCGAGATTGCCCTAGAGTTTGCTCCGTATGGGAGAAGGTTAATAAATCCAACTGGCCTTTAAATCTCGATGTGCAATCTAGGTTAAAAGAAAACATGGAGAACACAGAGTTATGGTATGGTAGTATTCCTGGGAATGCGTTATTTGCTTTTACTGTGTGGGCTCTTTGGAAATGAAGGAATGATTGTATTTTTTTTAAAAAAATATGAAAATATTGAGTTTTTCTTAAAAAAACTTGATATGGTTTGCACAAGAGTGGTACTTTTCCCAACAAAAACCAAACATAAATCCTTAGAAAAGCCCAGAAAACTAAAAATGGCTCCCCACCCCGGGTCTGCTCAAAACAAATGTCGACGCCTCGTATATCTACTCTTATCCTGAAACATGCTTGGAAGGCTTATGTATAGAGGAGAATGGAAGATGGGTAAAAGGCTTTAGCGATAATTTTTTTGCAGGGACCCGAACGAGGCAGAGATCAAATTAATTCTTACCGGTCTCCAATGGGGGAAAGAAGAAGGATGAGAAAATTCTATCATATCATCTAATTTCAAGAAACTGGTCCAGAAATCAATTCATTTGATAAAAGTCGGAGTTATCTAAGAAAATAAATTACTCACTGCAGGATACTCCTGTTGAAGTATAGATATTAGGTTGTTAGAGTTTAGATATTCTTGTTAGGTTGTTAGTTGTAATTCTAGCATTAATTTTGTTACCTATTGTAATTAGGGTAATTAGTATAAATAGGTAGATGTTATAATATTCTTGCTCACCTTTACATAATAATAAAAAATGTAGCTTTACATTTTCTCTATCTTCTCTCCTTTACTGTTCTTCAACCTCTTGCTCATCAATGGCTTCATCTTATTCTTCTTATGATTTTCAACCTCCCTAAACACGAATTCTAACATGGTATCAGAGCAGGAATGATCCTAGCTCGTAAATTCCGCACAAAATTTTTGTTCAAATCAAATCTCTAATTCGTCATAATTTTCTGAAAAATTTTCTGTTCGAAAATGTCTGAATTCACGCTCAAAATTGAGCAATTAGGTTTCATTTGACCATTTATCACCTAATTCATTCACAAATTATCTTTTCGAACCTTGAATCGAACAATTTATAGATTCTTAAGTTTTTTTTCCCCCTAATTTCTAGGGTTCTTTTTGCGATAATGTTGATTCGCGAATCTGAAATCACCATTTCTCTCCAATTCGTTCTGTTAATTCATTTTCTATTTCGAGTTTTTTTGAATTGATTTCATCACAATCAGCGTCAGTCCGTCAGATTCATTTGCTGATTCCTCAACTTCATCCTTCTTGATTCAGTTCTTTCAAGATTCTGGATATTTTTTTTTCTCTCTCTGGTACTGATCGAAGGTTTCGAATTTCCACCAGTATTTGGGAATTTTGTTTTGGTAGTGATTTGATATGTTCTTGTTGTTGTTGCTCGCGAATTTTCGCTACTCTTCGAATTATATATGCAATCCTTCACTTATTCGAAGCATTGAAGATTTCATTCTATTTTTCGGTTCAAGATTTTCTGGGTATTTGATTTGTGGGATTCGTGAACTCACTTGGATTGTGGAATGTTTTATGGGCACGAAAACTCAATTTCTGGGTATTTGAGTTCCTGATTTTCTGGTTTGGTTTTCTTTAATCCAAGCTCGTAGTATGTTCTACTACTTTTGTTGTTGCACTTCTAAAATTGTCTTGAGATGAATTTTGGTGGTTAATTGAAGTATTTTTTGGGTTCTTGCTGAGTTAATTGGTTGATATTGATATTGATTAAAGAAAGTTGGAGGTTTCTTTTTTGTGGGAAATTATTTTGGAGTCTTATGTGGTTTCTTGGTGATTTTTGGTTTGAAGTTTGCTGGTGAATCCATTTTGTAGATAGACAACATTTTCTGGGTTTGTTGTGCTGGGTTCTTACTGTATTTTTGTTGATTGGTTGTGGCTGGTAATCTCAATCTCTTGCAAGGCTTTCTGATCATTGTGACTATGCTATTGAATGGGGCTTGATTCATGGGATGAACAATTAATGGGCATTTATAATGCATGGATGGATTACTGTTGTATTTGTCGTGAACTTGAAGTGTTTAGGTGCTTATGATTTTGAGTTTGTTGAACTTGCACCTGATAATAACATAATGTTGCATCAGTACCATCATGAGGTGTTGGATTGGTATAAAGATTTATGGTCCTACAATGTATTACCTCATCCATCTTCTCCATTTCTTTTTCTTTCACAAATTACATTTTCTTGTGACCCATACAAATTCTTTCCTTAGAGATCATTTTTTTTTCTGCCTATAGAGGCATGTTTTGTGACCCATAGTTGGTCAATTTCGCCCATAGAGGCTTCTTTCTAAGACCCATAATTGGTCATTTTGCCCTTAGTGGCTTGTTTGCCCATAGAGGCTTGTTGCCCATAGTGGCTTGTTATGCCCATAGCGGCTTTGTTTGCCCATAGTTGGCTTTGTTATGCCCATAGTGGCTTGTTTTGATGCCCATAGTGGCTTGTTTTGATGCCCATAAAGGCTTATTTTGACACACATAAATGTGGTTCTTTCAAGACCCATAGTGGTCCACATTTTTTTTTTGTTGTTTCTTTCTTTCTATCTCCCTTCCATATTCACTCTTACTTCTTTTCCTATCATTTCTATCTTCATTCCTTTTTTTTTTTTTTTTTCATCTTCTCTTCTTCCCTTTTCTTGGTTCTACAAACATCTTACATTGGAGTTATGGTGTATATGGTTTTGATTGGTGGTTGCTTCAGAGGACAAGAAGTTGCAAAGTATATTGGATTTCTATTTTCAAAAAGTTCGGTGCATTGTGGTATTTCCTGTTGGTATATTACTACCTAGTGGTATATGGTGCAGCACCTGAAGCCATATTACAACAACAAATAAAGTTCCTATTCTACTTCTTCATTCTAGCAGATGACTGCAAGTTACCAAGCCCACAAGTGAAGGTTCATTTTTCAATTGCATACAGCAGCAACATCTGGTTGTCCAGTTTGAAGTTCACTTTGAAAGTTCAAACTGAAAATGGTTGTTCAACCATTTCCAGTTTGCGGGGGGATGTTGAAGTATAGATATTAGGTTGTTAGAGTTTAGATATTCTTGTTAGGTTGTTAGTTGTAATTCTAGCATTAATTTTGTTACCTATTGTAATTAGGGTAATTAGTATAAATAGGTAGATGTTATAATATTCTTGCTCACCTTTACATAATAATAAAAAATGTAACTTTACATTTTCTCTATCTTCTCTCCTTTACTGTTCTTCAACCTCTTGCTCATCAATGGCTTCATCTTATTCTTCTTATGATTTTCAACCTCCCTAAACACGAATTCTAACAACTCCTAAAGCAAGCAGGAGGAACCTTCATGTTTAAGAGGAGGGAGGCAAATGTTCCAACAGACGAAATAGCAAAACAAGCAAGATCGAAAGGATATGCGGAGTAGTTTTTTATCTAGAATGAATTTTGACCCCTTCTCTAGTCTCTACTAAACTTATTAGGATTGACAATGATTTGAAGCTGGATTTTCAAAACTATAATGGCCCAAATTGTGAACTTGTAACTTCGGCTGCGACTAGGCCCATAACTTAATCTATCCTACGTCCTTTGTAGTAAAAAATAAAATCAAACTCCTTGTTTTAGAGTAGTTCAGCCCAGTCACAAATAAAAAAGACGTTCTCTTATAAAACATATCCCCCTTCTTGGCTGCCCCTAATCAGAGTCAATTCCAAGACCATAGTAATGATGCATTAGGGCACCATCTGCTAATTCACTGAATTAAAAATTGTAAGAAAAAGCCGTGTAATATAAGTCCAAGCACGTGAATTTTATGACTGTCAAAACTTGGCAGGATATTGATTTCCCCATACAGAAGTTTTCACTCCCAACCACATGACATTTGTTTAAACTGCAGTCATTCATATGCTAAAATCATCCACTGAACCTTTGCATATTTTTATTTGTTTCTGACAAAAGAATTTTCAAGCAACCATTCCTAATTAATCTTTTACACTCTTTTCATCGTTCAACTAATTTGTTTTTGCCTAAAATTCATAAGTTTACCATAAAATCCCGTTTCTAATATTTTGCAGTAGATCACATTTCCTTAGAATACAAAAGGAAGAGTTTAATTTTTCAAAAAACCATTTTTTCTATGCACATTGAAAGTCAATTAATATCATGTTAAAATCTCCAAGATAATCTACAAGTTCACGCTACTGCGCCTGCTATCTCCTGCCTCGCTCTCCCCTAGCACAGACCGAGATTTCGATGATCGCGACGACGATCTTGTTGAGCCAGATTTTGGAGATGAATTTGATGATTTGGTTTTCTTTCGCCTTGGTTTCTTGGGATTAGTTGGTATATTTGTTGGCGGAAAGTTGCTCAATTTAGCAGTTGATGTTTGTCGTCCAAAGCTCCGCTCAAAATCTGTAACATCTTACCACAATATAACAGGAATCAGTTGCAGACTTACAGCTAAGTAATTTGCATATGATCTTGTCCATTTGAACGCATAATCAAATAATATTAATTGTGAAAAAGTGCATTGAAAATTGTACAAGAGGAGTATTATTAGTGTTAAAATTGGAAAATTATATTGCATACGTGCATTGGATCACAATCATTAGGCGTGACACATTTTTGTACTTCATTTGGTTTCGAGCTAATAAAGAGCAATATTTTTACATTATTATCTTAGATAATCATAAGTTTTCTCCTACGTAATTTTCCATGTTTCTTTCATGTTTTATGGACTAGCACATTCAAATAGTTACCATACTTAAATATGTGTATTGAAATGTTAAATTCGACTCTTTTCATTTTTGAGGTGAAATAGAAAGACAAATTTATATTTGTTCCCCCAAATTCTTCATTTTTGCTCTTTTAAATAATTTATGTCTAGTAGTTGTCATCCTTTCAACACTAGAATACAATTATATTTTGGTATATCTTATAAATATTCTGGTATATCAGATATGCGAATGATAATTTACAATTTTACTTATATTCGATAAATTATGTGGAACCATAGAGGGAAAGCACCCACAAATTATCCACTAAGCGACGACTCTCGAATATAGTATAGTAGTTATTGAATCAATACGTCATGTATATCAAGTTTGTCTTATTTTATTGGCAAAACATGGAAGCCTAAAAGTGAAGCTGTAAGGTAATCAAGCCAAAAACATAAAGTCAATTATAGCCTTGACATGGACAAAGAAGTTTGTCCACTAAGTATATCTCGTGACATGTAAACCAAAGCCTAATGCCTCCATTTAGAGGCAAGGAATCTTTGAAAACCTCTTTCAATATCACAAAATATTTGATATTAACAAAGGCATGTGAAGTGGTAGATCACTCTTCATGAATTTTATGACTTGAGCAAGTGCATGAATAAATCCTCCAACAACTTTTTAGATAAAAGATTGCACGTCCTTATTCAATGGATATGATTGTTGGTAGGACTTCTATAACGATGAATTGGTCGGTAAACAGGATTGATAAACTAGAAAAGGACTCCATGAGGTTGTTAAATTTCGTCCCAAAATTACTTAAAATCGCCCCAAATTTATTTTGATAGACTATTTTATCCTTGCTCTTTTCGACACCTCCCACCACCACCTGTCACCCCCTGCAACCACCCGCCATTACCTACCTCCCAACTGCCACCCGCCACCTCCTCCACAACCCACCTGGAAGCAGGCAAATTTTTTTTTAAGGAAGATGGGCGAACCTCTGGCCTGGAAGTTCGCTCCATAGGGCGAACATCTGGTCTGGACGTTTGCCCCATGGAGCAAACTTCCATGCCAGACGTTCGCTGTCATCGTCTGAAAAAATTTCGACTCCTTCCAGGTGGCAAGTAGGTGGCTGTGGCAATGGCGTGGTGGTGGCTGGAGGTGGATGGTGGTGGAGTGAGGTGGGCGGTGGTGGTTGTTTAGAGAAAAAGAAGGAAAAAGTTAGAGATGTAATTTCAACTTTTTTGGGGGCTATTTAAAGTACTTTTGGGGCGATTTAAAATACTTTTGAGGCGATGAATAGAAGTTCAAACTAGAAAAGGACTCCATTTATATTGGCTTCATTTACATAACCTAACTTTTGATAGACTCTCTAGCTTAACTTTCAATGTCGTAATATTGACATTAGTAGGCCAAAGAGGTTTAACACACAAATAAAATTCATATATGAAACCCCATTACAAAAATTATAAAATGATATTTTATTTAACTCAGGATTCAAAATGCAATCAACTATGCTACAATTCATGAATTCTAAGCTCATTGTCTTATATGCTCATTTGTAGTCATCCAACAACTCTGGCATGACCAAATGAGAAAAAAAAAGGAAATCTTAAAGGTTTTATACACAAAGCTAAAGAATTTCCTATTAATTCCCTAATTGGTAAGACATCAATTAATCTATGTTAATAGTAGAGAAAACTCTACCAAAAATAGTTTAAATTATGTCTTTTTTTATGATCGTATAAAAAGAAGATTCAAGAGTCTTATTTTCGAGTTATACTGTCGTAAATTTTTTTTTTCTAAAAATAAAATCTAACCAATTTAATGTTAAAGAGTTACACAATACTCATAGAATCCTACGCTACTAGTAAATAGTATACCTTGAGATGTCCATGTCTGATCTCTTGAACCACCCACACTACCCACAGATCCCATATTCAATTCTGAACCTGTTCCAAATTCACTCATCTGCATTGTTCAATAAATGAACCATTAATTCCAATTCCAAATAAAATTTAAAGTATTTAAATTTATACAAATGAGCTTTAAGTGCACAAAGATAATTTTTTTTTTTTGATGCAACAGAAAGATAAATTTAATAGAACAACATACCCAACTAGGAGTTGTACCATCTGGACCATCCCAACCAATGTGAGCCACATGTTTTACATCTGTTGGATTCCCAATCTCCAACTCACGTTCTTTAACCACTGTTTAAATTACCCAATTTACATAAATATTTTATCTTCAAAATACAACTTTAAATTACCCAAGAAAATGAGGAAATGAAGTGTAAAATTTACCAAATATTTGTGAGATGTATTTGAATGATCCTTTGCACATTCCTCTAATCTTGGTCGTCATTGCAGAAATAATTTGAAGAGAGGAACAAACAAACAAACAAACAAACAAACAAACGAACAAACAAAGAAAAGGAACTCCTTTTTTGCCTGAAAAAAATAGAGCAAGATAATGCTTCAGAACAGAGTATTTTGTGAAAGAAAAGCAGAAAAAAAGCATACAAAAAGGTAAATAGTGAGGTATAAGTTTCTAAAAATGGAATGAAAAGTTCCCTTGTAAAATCGGGTTTGGTATCATTCTATCTTTATTATCAGAAAATTTCTCATAAAATACACCTCAAGCAAAATTAAAGGTGCCCAAATAAATAAAAAACAGAGTAATTAATAAATATACATTACCTGTTTTTGGAGATTTAAAACCAAATAAGCTTAGCAAGTTATTTTCTTCTTTCTTTGTCTTTTCTTCTGATTTTGAAGCTCAGATGCATTGAGCAACAATGATAGACAGAGAAAGACAAAGAGAGAAAGAGAGTGGTATAATTATGGAATGTATAGTCCTCAAATTTGTGGATTAGAAGGAAGAATTTGAGGTGGTTTATTCAGGTGCTTTTTCTCTTGGGAATAGGGAGGGTGTGGTTAAGGGGAGTTTGGTTGAAGAAGGATCAGAGAGGGTGGTGGAGAAGCATGATTCTCAAATGGAAGTCAGTCAGGATGTGAGGAGAATTTGAAGGTGGAAATCAAGAAAACCAGTCAATATTATTAAGATTTTCCAGCTGTTTTATAATATACCTTTGGTATTTTATACACATTGATTTTCTAGAGGTTGGGGGGTTATTATCACAATACATGTATGACCCCTAGCACAGACCGAGATTTCGATGATCGCGACGACGATCTTGTTGAGCCAGATTTTGGAGATGAATTTGATGATTTGGTTTTCTTTCGCCTTGGTTTCTTGGGATTAGTTGGAAAGCACCCACAAATTTTCCACTAAGCGACGACTCTCGATTATAGTATAGTAGTTATTCAATCAATACGTCATGTATATCAAGTTTGTCTTATTTTATTGGCAAAACATGGAAGCCTAAAAGTGAAGCTGTAGTAAGGTAATCAAGCCAAAAACATAAAGTCAATTATAGCCTTGACATGGACAAAGAAGTTTGTCCACTAAGTATATCTCGTGACATGTAAACCAAAGCCTAATGCCTCCATTTAGAGGCAAGGAATCTTTGAAAACCTCTTTCTTTTTTTTTGACCGGAAAATAAAGAGATATTATTAAGTAAAACTTTTGTCTACCATTACAGCACTACTAACTTCTATAGGAAACTCCTCAAACCAAACTTTACTATCCATGTTGGTTTTACATAATTGGGCTAGATTATGAGCTACTATATTTCCGTTTCTCCTCACATGAGCAAAACTAACTTGATTACATTGCGCCGCTAAGGCGAGGATGTCAGCAACGATGCGCCCAAAGGGAGTGTCCTCTTTCCTTCGACCTTGAAGATGAGTAGCAAGCTTCTGGCAATCCGTCTCAACAACCAAATTCCTCAATCCTGCTTCCGCAGCCATTTTCAGTCCATGCCTCATACTTAGCGCTTCAGCAAGCTCTGGGAGATCAACAGCCATCATCCCACAACATGTAGCCACCACAACCTCCCCCAGCGAGTCACGCACCACACTCCCCATTCCAATATATACCGACCCCTTTTATTAGAGCCGCATCACAGTTCAGCTTCATTATCCCCTCTTCTGGCGCTTTCCACCGTACTTCCTCTACCCCATCCTCTATACTACTCCTTGATGCCCTCCTATCACGCTCCATGATGAACTCATTTGTTCCACGCACAGCACGGTCCACTACATTCATGAAGTCCATCCTCTTTTGATCAAACACCCAACCATTTCTACTAAGCCATATATTCCATATCAACATCCAAAAAAGCGCCCACCACTCTGGCTCTTTTGTTCTATCCATCAAACTATGCACCCATTCCTTAAAACTCATATTGCCCACTTTGTCTATTTCGATTCTCAGAGGTGAAAAATACCATATCCGTTCGCTCTCCCTACATTTCATCAACAGATGTTCTATGTTTTCTTCCTCTTCACCACATCTAGGACACTCACTACTATTGCACATACCTCGAGTTTGAAGATTGCGCTTTGTCGGAATCCCATTCTTGAGCACTTTCCATCCAAAAAGCTTAGCTTTCGGAGGTATTTTCAATGACCACAGTTGCTGCCACACTCTCCTGCTACTGTTATGAGATGACGACGGTGCGTTCTTGCGAGCCGAGAGAAGTTCATTAAAATAGGCACTCCGCACCGTGAATTGACCGTTCTTGGAGTATATCCACATCCATGCGTCTGCATTTCTGTACATGGATACCGGGATACTTTGGATTGCTCGGCTTTCCCAGGGGTGAAATATGGTATTAATCAACGTAACATTCCATCCATCTTCTGTCATAAGCTCACTAACCAGATGATGTCTCTCATTTGCACCCTCATCATCTTGCCTTTCAACCCGACACTGCCGCAGCTTTGGCACCCAAGGGTCATGCCATATTTTTGTATCCTTCCCATCCCCTATCACTCTACACATCCCTTTTTCAATCACATGTCGAGCCTCAAAAATTGAACGGCACGTAAAACTCATACTAGGACTCACCTTTGCCTCTAAGAACGTACTTTTCGGGAAATATTTATTTTTTAGCACCCTTGTCATCAACAAATTCGGTTGAGTGAGGATACGCCATGCTTGCTTTGCTAGAAGCGCCCGGTTAAAAAACTCAAAATTTCGAATACCCAAACCGCCTTCCTTCTTAGGGAGAAACAATTTTTCCCAAGCAACCCACGCCGTTTTCCTCTCTTCCGCTTGTTGACCCCAAAAGAAACTACGACACATTTTTTCAATTCCCTCTATGATGCTTTTTGGAATTTTGAAGCACTGCATTGCATATGTTGGTATAGCCTGCGCCACAGCTTTGATTAGAACCTCTCTGCCAGCTTGTGAAAGACATTGTCCTTTCCATCCTTTTAACTTTTTCCAGACACGATCCTGAATTACTTGGAAAACACGTTTTTTTGAGCTCCCTATAAATGTAGGTAGACCCAAATATTTCTCATGTCCCTCCACTGCCTTAAAGTTCAACTTCATCTGAAGGATATTAATCTTCTCCGGCTCCAGGTTTCGGCTATAGGACATTTCCGACTTTTCCATATTCAGTTTCTGCCCAGACGCAGCTTCATAGATAGATAGGACCTCCATCACATTGTCTACTTCATCCTCCGTGGCTCGGATAAATAATAGACTATCATCTGCAAAAAAGAGGTGAGATATAGGACTAACTCTCCGCCCTATTTTAATTCCATGTATAAACTTTTTTTCTTCAGCATCTCGTAATAAAACAGATAGACCTTCAGCACATAGCACAAACAAGAATGGTGACAAAGGGTCACCTTGGCGCAGCCCCCGGGATGGATTAAATGTACGTGAAGGTTGTCCGTTAACTAGGACTGAAAAAGTGGCAGATCTCACACAATTCATCACCAAAGTCGTATAATTGCCAGGGAACCCCAATTTTAGCATCATATGTTCAAGGAAACTCCATTCCACTCGATCGTACGCCTTACTCATATCAAGTTTAAGCCCCAAGTACCCTCTTTTTCCGGTTTTCTTTTTCCGCAAAAAATGGAAGCACTCATATGCTACAAGTACATTTTCAGTGATCAATCTGCCAGGCACAAAACCACTTTGATTCTCATGAATAATCATCGGCAGCACTACTTTCATTCTGTTTGCCAACACTTTAGACACAAGTTTATACATCACATTGCAAAGGCTAATTGGGCGAAAATCTGCAGGTGTCTCACAGTGTTTCTTTTTTGGGATTAATACAATATGTATTTGATTGACCCCTCCAATATTATCAACACTATTCAGCAAATTTAGCACTTTATTGATAACATCCTCACCTATGTGATCCCAAAACGTCTGATAGAACATGACATTCATGCCGTCGGGCCCTGGCGCCTTGTTTGGGTGCATTTGAGACAAGGCTTCACTCACTTCTTCACGTCGAAATGGTGCCCCTATTTGCGCTGCCATCTCCGAAGAAATCATGGGACTAACAAGGTCTAAGACCGGCGCCATTTCATTGCTGCCATTAGTATGAAACAAATGCTCGAAATAATTAGCAAAACACTCCGTAATTTCATCCTCATCCTCAAACCAAGTGCCAGCTTCATTACAAATTCGACGCACATTATTTCTTTGTTCCCGTTGATTTGCTTTTCGATGAAAGTAAGTGATTTTTATCACCCCCTTCTACCCAATTTTGTCGACTTCGTTGGTGCCATTACGTTTCCTCCCTTTTCTCCAACTCATCTATGCGACTATCAATGCATCGCATTTGGTGCATAACGTGCTCCGTAGGCTCTTGTTCCATGAGTTCCTTCATTTGGGCTTGGCATAAACGAATTTCTTTGGCCGTATTTCCAAATGTCTTCTTATTCCAAGTTGTCAACTTATTAGCAGTACGGGCAATATTGACTCCTGTATCGTCACCCATCCTCCATGCATCCTTTACCACATCCACACTCTCAGCTTCCCTCAACCACATCGCCTCAAATCGAAAACGTCTAATTTTGTTTCGATGCCCCCCTACCTCTTGAGCACCTCGGACGCTAACTATAATGGGTAAGTGATCGGATTTTCTTTTAGTCAGGTGAGACACAAATGAGCCTGGGAACTTCGCATGCCACATCTCGTTCATGAGAAAACGATCAAGACGCTCTTGAACATTTGCCTCCCCTCCTCTATTATTGGACCATGTAAATTCATAACCCACATAGCCCATATCCCTAAAATTGCACACCTCAACTGCTCGTCTGAATATTTCAGCTTCTCGGACATTGAAACCACTACCACCCTTTTTCTCACTTGCAGATAACATAAGATTGAAATCCCCGCCACACAACCAAGGGACCTCCGTAGCTCGCGCTAAAGCCTCCATTAAAGCACCCTTTCTCTCTTTGTTCTCCTCCTCCGGGAAACCATAAACCCCAGTAAATCTCCATTCTCCTAAGACCTCATCATCAACCATAACGTCTATGTGATTTTGTGAAAAAGACGTTACCTGGATTTGTACCTCATGACGCCATAATATAGCCAACCCTCCTTTTCTCTGCCTGCCCTCACCAACGCAATCAACTGCTAGTATATGCTCCCATCTTAACTTCTTTTTTATGTGTTCCATTTCATGCGATTTTTGTTTTGTCTCCGATAAGAAGACAATTTGGGGATTTTCAGAGGATAAAAGCCTCCTCAAAGCATTTATTGCAGTAGGGCTCCCCAACCCTCTGCAATTCCATGATATGATGTGTTTCATTGGTCACCAAGAGCCCAATGTGTGGGGCCCGCCACTTCTTCATCAGCAAATTGAACCTTTGTCACCTCTGTGTCTTTCGTGCTTAGTCCAACTCTCTTCAAGTACCTCAGTTCTTCAATTTCTACTTCAGTTATCCCAGTAAGATTTTCATCTCTCTCATTTCTTTTGTGGCCTATGGAGAGAGTAATGCCTCCACCTGCCACTTCCTTTTTTCTTGCTTCTCTCTTCCATTTTTTTGTTCCCTTGCCATGCACAGCTTTCACGTTTTCCAGGGAGAGAAGTGACTTAGAGGCTTTATCAACAACCATCGCTTCGTTGGGGACCTCTTGGCCCAGAACTACAATAGCCTTCGCACCTTCATCGCTCACCTCAACTACATTAGCCTTCACACCTTCGGTGCTCACCTCAACAGCATTATCCTCCTTGTTATTTCACTAGGAACACTACAAGAGGGGGGGGGTGAATTGTAGTGTGGAACTTATTGCCCAAATAATGCGGAATTTAAAACATAAGCAATAAGGAACTGAAAGTGCAAGAGAGATTTTTACGTGGAAACTTCTTGTCTCAATACAAGAAGAAAAACCACGACCTACTCAGGATTTAAACTCTTCACTATAATAGGAAATCTCCTATGATTCAACCTATTACATACTCAAGTTCCACTAAGAACTCCAACTCTCTCACAATCTTCACTCTATACTCTAGACTTAACTCTAAGTCTTTCAAGAGTTCACACAACTCTTTACAAAAGGTTTACTCAAACCCTTCACCCCTAGATAGACTTCACCCTAAGTCTACGCATACACAATAAGAACTTACTCAAGTTCCTAACTCGAACTTACTCAAGTTCCTAACACAAACTTGATACAAGAATTCACTCAAACCCTTTACCAAGTTCCCATTACAAGAGTTCACTCAAACCCTTTAACCCCAAACTCAAATACAGACGCTTGATAATTTGGTTTAACTCTAGTATATAGAAACTGAATAACTGTAAAGGAACATGACACTCGTAGGAACTGAAAACTCAAAGGAACTGGCTCAAACAAGGAATAGAAAATATATTTCTTTTGTAACGCTATTCCTTAAGCCAAACTTATGGAATGACATAAGTCTAACACTATGGAAAGACACCAGTCAGACAATTTGAAACTCAATTGAACTTGTATATTTATAGTAGTCTTTTAGAATGAACGTGGGATTAATCATGTGTTAGTGGTTAAACCATTATCCCATGATGTTCCTTACACGAAGGAACACGTTCCTTATCATGTCCCATGATCTCAATATGAACGTGGATATATTTTAGCCACACTCCTAAGTAATAGGAGTTCCTTGAGCTTTATCCGAAAATCAGTTAGTTTATAAAATAGATTTATCATTAAAACTTAATTTTAATCTTTAAGAAAATATTATCTTTTAAATAAAATATTCATAAAAACCGGATAAATATTTTCTTATCTTTTTCAAAAAACAAAATCTTTTCCTTAAAAGATTTTCTATTAAAACTGATTTTCACTTGGGTAAAACTGATTTCCTATTATTTAGGCATGACTTACTCAACTTCATAATTGTACCGTTATATTACTGCACGCCTAAGTCTATTCCTTGTAATAGTTAGTTCCTTTAACTTAGATTAATAGACTACCACGTCTGTTCCTTTAGAGAGGAACAGACAGACAATTTCTTTAACAATACTCATTATACGTATTATAAATCTAGGCTTTTTATTTTCCAAAAACTGAAAAGATAAAATTAAATTAATTAAAATCATATTTCCAAAGAAACCGATTTTATTAAAACTTATCTTTTATTTTAAAACTAAAACTTATCTTTAAAACTAAACTTATCTTTTATTTTAAACTAAAACTTATCTTTTATTTTAAACTAAAACTTATCTTAAAACAACTAATGCACATTATTTATAAATATTAACCACGTTGAGATTTATTAAGAAATAAACTCTAAGTAAATTCTTATAGATTAAGATAATAATATGCATCAGATTTATTGACTCTAAAATACTTTTGACTCTAAGTTCCACAAGTTCCTTTGACCTTACGAGTTCCTTTAGACCTTGTTCCATTACCTTTCATGTTTCCATATACTTACATGAATCCTAGAAAATAAACTCTTATTTTCTGCCTTCATGCTCCATGCTGCTCCAACTCAAGAACCGCATGTTGATAGCTCCACCTTTGGAACTTCGGTGTGCTAGTTCCTTTAAGAAACTTCGCACTCATAGTTCCTGCTCAGGAACTTCTTGTTTCAACTCTGAAACGCTATATTGCTGTTCCCACTCAGAACTGCTCCAGAACTTCATATTCAACGTTCCTCATAGGATGTACCTAGGAACCGCTCTATTTGTGTTCCTTATAAGAACTCTTTTAGGAACTTCACTTGTTGGATACCTTCATGTGTGATATATTCAACCTTTGATGACTTGTTTCATGTTAATGTAATATGCACATCTCAAACACATAATGTTTAGTTAGATAATCATCATTTGTTTACAATCATCAAAATACTACATGACTCAACAATTTCCCCCTTTTTTGATGATGACAAACAAATGATGCTTATCACAAATTAAGCAATAAACGATGTACTTTAATTCCCCACAATTAACAAGTCATGCATGTATATGAATGAGATATCAATATAAATAAACACATCATATAAAGAACATTCATCATAGAAGGATAAGCTTAACTATATTTGACCATAAGCATCATAGAAGGATATAGACTTAACTATATTTGACTATAAGCATCATACATATTCTTCCCCCTTTTGTCATTATCGAAAAGGATCATCTTGCACACATTTATTTTAGGTTAATCATATACACATATTTTATATGCTACACTTACCACCATCATGGTTAAGCACTTGTTAGTCCCAAAAGCTCAAAATCTCAAATTTTCAAACTTAGGATGCATGTGTTACACAAATTTCCAACTCACAATCCAAAGACCCAACTTCAAAAACCATCGAAGGAACTTGACAGGTAAGAAAATAAAAGTCAAGCAAAAATCAATTTTGAAAATCAAGAATGGATTAGGAGATAGGACATTGTAATAACCAGGTCAAAGAAATATGAAAGAAGTTTGTGGAAAATTTTGAGTAGAAGGAACTTGAGATATATTGTGTGCTCTATGGTTTAGACTTATAATAAGAGTTCTCAACAATCATTATAGTTAATCACTTCACCTCACACTTTTTAAATCTGTCAAACCCACACACATTCAATCTTGATATATATATCTATCAAGTTCACTTTACATAACTAATCAGCCATGAGGAACTCATTGAGTGAAGAAACTTTAACGAATTCATCTTTATAGTCAAGTTCTTTCAATCATTCGCTTATGTTCCTCTTCTCAAATCATCAAATCCATGAGTAAGCATTTTCACAACCATATATATGACATATTGATTTCTAGAAAATAATAAAGATTGGATCACCCTTGTTTACTTCTTTTTTTTTTTTTTATTTTTTTTATTTTTTTTTTAACAAGGGTGTCATTACAAGATGTTGTACTTTTTCCTAGAATGTCACATTTACCAACCACAAAGAAGTAAACATATATATCGATTCCTTCCTTATCCCTCCTGAGTTCTTTACCATTCCTTCATCATTAGGAACTTATATGAGTAGCTTCAATCTAATGATATATCTTTCTGAGCATCAATTATTATTAAAACATATAATACTTGCTTCTCACTTCTTCCTTAACTTCCCCCTCAAAATGTATTTACCATTTATCACTCTTTATGTATCATTGAACCATAAAAAGTCATGAATTTTAATTTAGAGCACATGGGAATTAGGATATTTGAAGTGACATGATATGAATGGAAGATAATTAATTAATCAAAGGGTGTTTGAAGAAAATGTGTTGAACTGTTGATAGTTGGCTAAGAATAGGTTTGTTCCCTCTAAAAGTTAAATGAAATGAAATATATTAAGGGAATTTACCTCTTGTTCCAACAAGGTTTCTTTCATTGTATCTTTGGCAACTTAGGACTTTCATGTTTGCAGCATCCACAATTCTATTATGAGACCTCTAACACTCTTAGGCAAGGGAATATGCCTTTACACACAAAAATTAAGTGTAACATATTTACTCTAGTGTGCATATAATCACTTTCAATTTTAGTATGTGTAAGAACCCAATTCGACAAAACTTTTGGAAAAGAACATGTTTATAGCTCAAGTCATACTTCATTAAGTCTTGTTCCTCTAAACAGTCCATGAATAGGTAAATTATAAGAACATATATTCACATAATTTAAAGCAAGACTTATAAAATTTATGCATTCAGATTAATAAATTTTAACAATGTAATATATTAATGTGAATAGGAACATCATAACTTAAGTCATATTTCACCATGTTTATAGAATTACCTCAAGTACTGGACTGATTTTGATGACTTACTTTTGAATTCCCGAATTGTTAGTTCCGTCATTTTGATGTCTTCACATCTGATGGATACTTCCATTTCCAACTTGACTCATACTCATCGTTCTTCAAAAGTTCTTGACATGTTTTTGTATAATATCATTATGCTCCAAGAGAGTAGTTGAGTTCCCTTATCATGCTCGTGTACTCATTTGCGTATAAGGTTAGCAAAAACTCTTGCATAAAATAGTTAGTGTACCAAAAATATTATCCATATTACGATGTACAACTGCTAAGTAAATTCCTCTCGAAAACATAAATTATTGTTCATTTTGAAATTATTTTTCAAGAAGAAACTTGATGTTGTTCCTCGTAGATGTTTCCAGCAAAAAGAAATTATTTTAAACGCATTGAAAATCTATTTAGAACAACCTAAATCCCATGTAAGCAACAAAAAAAATATTCAATTATTTCATGACCTAGCTATAAAAGTTTCCTCAAAATCAATACCTTTGTTTAGTTGTTCCTCTCAACAACTAATTGTATAGAGTTCCTTTGCCTATGTCTCTGTGAATGAGCCATAGGTATACTTCTTATGTTCTAGTTAGAATCAAAAACTCGATTGTTGGAATTGTTTGTTCCTACTAATTGGGCAGGAACTTTGCTTACACATATTCATTGAGTTAAAATTTTATTTGATGAACCTGAACTTGATCTTCATTTTTAAGCTCTTTTCCATACGTTCATATAGCTGACTATTATTACTTTCTAGAGTGACATATTTCATATTAAGAACTCTAGCTGCACAGAAACTTGTGAGTTCAACATACAAATAATAATCATCTTTGACCTGTTTACTGGGAACAAACAAGTTAGTCTCATAATAAATATGTCAACCTCTTCATAACACATTATATATCATTTTGCTATAAGCTCTTGTGGTTTAACAATTAGAGGGCTGTTAACACTACTCTTCGCTTCTATTTTTAAAGTTCCTTAGATGATTCTTATTGCTATATTTCCAAAACACTTAAATCAAATGCTTAAGAACTTAATACCAGTGTTTTCTCCTTTGAAAGATCTCATAGGATGTCTTGTTGATCAACTTCTAATCATTCCTTTGTTGATGATTAATTAGCAAGTGATATTGATTGCTTTTTCTTGCTTGTTCCTTGCTCCTGCATACATCATCAAACTCCTCTGGAAATGTAATCAAGTTCCTAGGCAATGCCATCATATGGAATCTTCTATCCAAAAGATAATCTCCGGAACTCTCCTTTTAATTGAAGAAACTTGTTCCCAATGTGTTCGTTCCTTTTATGGAAGAACATGAAGTTGTTCCTTCATTTTGGGTTGCCATAAACTAAGAAATATAATCTGTAGAATAAACCCAAAGGGAGATACTTTGTGCATTTTAATGTTAGTAGGTTAGTCAAAAGAGATAATATAATTAAAGCATATAATGAAATAAAGTTCCTTAAAAAATATAGTCTCATATGAAGAGGAACTTCTGCTTTGTTCAAGTGAACTAAGATTAATTTCAAAAGAATTAGAAACTTGTTCCAAATGTTGGTATTTTTCTATACCATTTAGTAGTTCCACTAATATTAGTTTACCATCACTTCCTTCAAATCAATAGTCAATGTTTCTTGATTTGAGAAGTTGATTTTATGCATTTAATTTGGTGGAAATAGAATAAGTAGGCAATAGGAACAGTTTGCTATTATAAGAGAATAAAGGCACTGAGACTTTAATTACTTAACTGACTCAATCACTTAGTTAGAGACACTTAGAACTTTATTAATTAAGATCCTATATAATAGTTATTTAGATTAATCATGAGATTAGATCATAGGATCATGGATTTTCACGTTGTTCCTTTCCTTGAGGAACAAGCACATCATGCGCCACTTTGTATACGTTCAATTGAACGTGTTAAATCCAGTATCTCACTTTCCTAAATTCCAGGAAATTGTTAAGCATAAAAAATTAATATTAGTTCTTTTTAATAATATCCAAGAAGGTTTTTCTTTAAATATAAAAGATTTAATTTTTTTTTTATTTTTTTTATTATTATTAAAATCTTTCCATAACCAAAAAAAATCTTTAAAATGATTTAACTTAGTTAAAAAAAATTTCGTTAAAACCTTCCTAAATTATAGCCTTAATTAAGCTTCTATTATCATTTGAAAATAAACATCAGTTAATAGATCTGTTGATTCATGCTTAATTACTATACTCATGTGATTATATTAGAGTTCGTTTGTCAATTTAGTTGTGCCAATAAGTCTGTTCCTTTCAGAGGAACTGACAATCATTCTCTTATTACATCCATAAGTTCCTTTACCAATATTAATTAAATCCATAGACAAACCTACAAAATTTAATTATACTTGCACAAAAACTTTTTAGAGAAGTTAGACTGATATAATTCATATATATGTAACAACCATAAAACAATTTCTCTTTCATAACCTTCTTCAATCATGTATTAATAAGAGATATCAAAAATAAAATTTGATAATAATAATGACCAAGATATATAGTATGTAAAGATTATTACCAATTTCCTAAGAAATATATTTCACCTTTTACATACTTTTTCTAGCTTTTGTAGTCATAGGAACTCATGTCTAGAATTACTTTCTAGAAACAACTAACCTCTACATCAAGAGATGTCAGTTCCTTTCACATTACCTGCAAAATAAGCAAGTTCTTGGTTTTTGGTACCCAAATATATGTTGGGTCCTTTCTTGTTAGTAGGAGCAACATAAAATATCCATATTCATGATGCACGCACATATCTACCACTACTAACAAGGAACATCATGTACCGACATAAGAAATATTTCAAATATTCTGATGCATAATAAAACTATCATTTGGCAAATGAATAATAATATGAGCGCATATAACATGCCAAAAATAATGGATTTTCCTTAAGATGAGAAATCAAGTTCCAAAGACACAAATATGCATTGTTCCATATAACTTGTTCCTTCAACCAATCTAGTATATGATTCTTTGATATTTTAAAGAAATTGGAAATCTGAATTTTGTCTTTAGAAAAAAAACAATGCTAAAGTTATCCTAAATTTCTATAAAAACATCAAAGCCAAATAAAACAATCTTACTAAAAATACTATAACGAACAAGTTCAAATTTAATATATGCGTATAAAGAATATCTCAAGGAAGAGATACTTACATCAAAGGGGTTGTTCATAATCCTTGAGTGACTTTTAATTGTGTATAAAAAGTCGGCCTTCACTTGTTCCTTGAAATGACATCGGATGGAGTTCCTTTCTCGTACGTGTTCTTTCTTCTTGCAGGAACTTAACTCAGCAGGGTTTCCTGCTAATCAATGAGTTCCGGCTCTGATACCAATTGTTATTTCACTAGGAACACTACAAGAGGGGGGGGGGTGAATTGTAGTGTGGAACTTATTGCCCAAATAATGCGGAATTTAAAACATAAGCAATAAGGAACTGAAAGTGCAAGAGAGATTTTTACGTGGAAACTTCTTGTCTCAATACAAGAAGAAAAACCACGACCTACTCAGGATTTAAACTCTTCACTATAATAGGAAATCTCCTATGATTCAACCTATTACATACTCAAGTTCCACTAAGACTCCAACTCTCTCACAATCTTCACTCTATATCTAGACTTAACTCTAAGTCTTTCAAGAGTTCACACAACTCTTTACAAAAGGTTTACTCAAACCCTTCACCCCTAGATAGACTTCACCCTAAGTCTACGCATACACAATAAGAACTTACTCAAGTTCCTAACTCGAACTTACTCAAGTTCCTAACTCGAACTTACTCAAGTTCCTAACACAAACTTGATACAAGAATTCACTCAAACCCTTTACCAAGTTCCCATTACAAGAGTTCACTCAAACCCTTTAACCCCAAACTCAAATACAGACGCTTGATAATTTGGTTTAACTCTAGTATATAGAAACTGAATAACTGTAAAGGAACATGACACTCGTAGGAACTGAAAACTCAAAGGAACTGGCTCAAACAAGGAATAGAAAATATATTTCTTTTGTAACGCTACTCCTTAAGCCAAACTTATGGAATGACATAAGTCTAACACTATGGAAAGACACCAGTCAGACAATTTGAAACTCAATTGAACTTGTATATTTATAGTAGTCTTTTAGAATGAACGTGGGATTAATCATGTGTTAGTGGTTAAACCATTATCCCATGATGTTCCTTACACGAAGGAACACGTTCCTTATCATGTCCCATGATCTCAATATGAACGTGGATATATTTTAGCCACTACTCCTAAGTAATAGGAGTTCCTTGAGCTTTATCCGAAAATCAGTTAGTTTATAAAATAGATTTATCATTAAAACTTAATTTTAATCTTTAAGAAAATATTATCTTTTAAATAAAATATTCATAAAAACCGGATAAATATTTTCTTATCTTTTTCAAAAAAACAAAATCTTTTCCTTAAAAGATTTTCTATTAAAACTGATTTTCACTTGGGTAAAACTGATTTCCTATTATTTAGGCATGACTTACTCAACTTCATAATTGTACCGTTATATTACTGCACGCCTAAGTCTAATTCCTTGTATAGTTAGTTCCTTTAACTTAGATTAATAGACTACCACGTCTGTTCCTTTAGAGAGGAACAGACAGACAATTTCTTTAACAATACTCATTATACGTATTATAAATCTAGGCTTTTTATTTTCCAAAAACTGAAAAGATAAAATTAAATTAATTAAAATCATATTTCCAAAGAAACCGATTTTATTAAAAACTTATCTTTTATTTTAAAACTAAAACTTATCTTTTATTTTAAAACTAAAACTTATCTTTTATTTTAAAACTAAAACTTATCTTAAAACAACTAATGCACATTATTTATAAATCATATAACCACGTTGAGATTTATTAAGAAATAAACTCTAAGTAAATTCTTATAGATTAAGATAATAATATGCATCAGATTTATTGACTCTAAAATACTTTTGACTCTAAGTTCCACAAGTTCCTTTGACCTTACGAGTTCCTTTAGACCTTGTTCCATTACCTTTCATGTTTCCATATACTTACATGAATCCTAGAAAATAAACTCTTATTTTCTGCCTTCATGCTCCATGCTGCTCCAACTCAAGAACCGCATGTTGATAGCTCCACCTTTGGAACTTCGGTGTGCTAGTTCCTTTAAGAAACTTCGCACTCATAGTTCCTGCTCAGGAACTTCTTGTTTCAACTCTGAAACGCTATATTGCTGCTCCCACTCAGGAACTGCTCCAGAACTTCATATTCAACGTTCCTCATAGGATGTACCTAGGAACCGCTCTATTTGTGTTCCTTATAAGAACTCTTTTAGGAACTTCACTTGTTGGATACCTTCATAGTGTGATATATTCAACCTTTGATGACTTGTTTCATGTTAATGTAATATGCACATCTCAAACACATATGTTAGTTAGATAATCATCATTTGTTTACAATCATCAAAATACTACATGACTCAACACTCCTCCATCTCCTTCATACTTATTTGTTCCATCCTTTCCTTCATCTCCTTTTCCTTCAGCGCCCATCGATCCAATTGTTCTGCTACCCCTTCCACTGAGTCATGCATAATCTCATCTTTCTTCTTTTTCGATTTCGTGTCAAATAGGACCTTCGCACACGTTTTATCTCCCCTCCTATTCATCGTATTTTCTTCCACATACCCCACTTTCCATGGGGATGCTTTAAGCCATCCTCCGAACTTCACTACTCCTTCATCCTCCGAATCCTCGTCATCACAATCCTTAGTTCCATGCCCTACCCTCCCACAGAAGAAACAATACAGTGGGGGTCGTTCATATTTTACATTAAAAGTTTCCTCCACTCCCGATTTCATCCTCACCTTCAGCGTAGGGACTAAAGGTTTGCGAACATCATGCAATACTCTCAACCTAACAGATTTGTCGATCCCCATTGCACCAGATTGATCCATCTTTACGAAAGTCCCTATCTTATTGCCAATCGCAGTGACATTCGCAAGATTTAACCGCCCCTTAAACGGTAAGTCATAAACCCTAGCCCAAATCGGGAACTCCCATAATTGTATATCCGAGGGTTTAACATTACCTTTTATGTCATTCATCAATATCACATGTCGATCAAAGTGCCAAGGCTGCCCCTCAATCACTCTTTGCTTATCCTTCCAGTGATGAAACTGGGCTACAAACAAGTTCTTTCCAATGTTTTTGATGTCCAACCCAAACTTCGCTTGCCATATATTTGTCATAGTACTGGTAAAGGCCGTCTGATTTATGTGCCGGTTTGTCCATATACGAATGACCAAACCAAGTTCCGTTTTGGCATCTTCTTCTTCCGATTCATCCTCCTGCCAATCCACCGGGTCCGAGTTATCATCATTAATTTGTCTCCTTTCTTCCTCCTCCTTTTTTTGTTCTCCCTCTCATTGGTAACTACTAGTTTCTTACTTCCTACAGCAGTGATATTATCGTGTTCTGTGGCCATGATTAATCGAAAAAACGAAACAGAAACTTAGGGATTAGCCCCCAAACGAGGAACCCTAGTACCGAGACTAGCAGACCCTCCCAAGGAAAACCTAGAGGGAACTTTTTCCAGAATTTTGAAAACCTCTTTCAATATCACAAAATATTTGATATTAACAAAGGCATGTGAAGTGGTAGATCACTCTTCATGAATTTTATGACTTGAGCAAGTGCATGAATAAATCCTCCAACAACTTTTTAGATAAAAGATTGCACGTCCTTATTCAATGGATATGATTGTTGGTAGGACTTCTATAACGATGAATTGGTCGGTAAACAGGATTGATAAACTAGAAAAGGACTCCATGAGGTTGTTAAATTTCGTCCCAAAATTACTTAAAATCGCCCCAAATTTATTTTGATAGACTATTTTATCCTTGCTCTTTTCGACACCTCCCACCACCACCTGTCACCCCCTGCAACCACCCGCCATTACCTACCTCCCCACTGCCACCCGCCACCTCCTCCACAACCCACCTGGAAGCAGGCAAATTTTTTTTAAGGAAGATGGGCGAACCTCTGGCCTGGAAGTTCGCTCCATAGGGCGAACATCTGGTCTGGACGTTTGCCCCATGGAGCAAACTTCCATGCCAGACGTTCGCTGTCATCGTCTGAAAAAATTTCGACTCCTTCCAGGTGGCAAGTAGGTGGTTGTGGCAATGGCGTGGTGGTGGCTGGAGGTGGATGGTGGTGGAGTGAGGTGGGCGGTGGTGGTTGTTTAGAGAAAAAGAAGGAAAAAGTTAGAGATGTAATTTCAACTTTTTTGGGGGCGATTTAAAGTACTTTTGGGGCGATTTAAAATACTTTTGAGGCGATGAATAGAAGTTCAAACTAGAAAAGGACTCCATTTATATTGGCTTCATTTACATAACCTAACTTTTGATAGACTCTCTAGCTTAACTTTCAATGTCGTAATATTGACATTAGTAGGCCAAAGAGGTTTAACACACAAATAAAATTCATATATGAAACCCCATTACAAAATTATAAAATGATATTTTATTTAACTCAGGATTCAAAATGCAATCAACTATGCTACAATTCATGAATTCTAAGCTCATTGTCTTATATGCTCATTTGTAGTCATCCAATAACTCTGGCATGACCAAATGAGAAAAAAAAAAAGGAAATCTTAAAGGTTTTATACACAAAGCTAAAGAATTTCCTATTAATTCCCTAATTGGTAGGACATCAATTAATCTATGTTAATAGTAGAGAAAACTCTACCAAAAATAGTTTAAATTATGTCTTTTTTTATGATCGTATAAAATGAAGATTCAAGAGTCTTATTTTCAAGTTATACTGTCGTAATTTTTTTTTTCTAAAAATAAAATCTAACCAATTTAATGTTAAAGAGTTACACAATACTCATAGAATCCTACGCTACTAGTAAATAGTATACCTTGAGATGTCCATGTCTGATCTCTTGAACCACCCACACTACCCATATATCCCATATTCAATTCTGAACCTGTTCCAAATTCACTCATCTGCATTGTTCAATAAATGAACCATTAATTCCAATTCCAAATAAAATTTAAAGTATTTAAATTTATACAAATGAGCTTTAAGTACACAAAGATAATTTTTTTTTTTGATGCAACAGAAAGATAAATTTAATAGAACAACATACCCAACTAGGAGTTGTACCATCTGGACCATCCCAACCAATGTGAGCCACATGTTTTACATATGTTGGATTCCCAATCTCCAACTCACGTTCTTTAACCACTGTTTAAATTACCCAATTTACATAAATATTTTATCTTCAAAATACAACTTTAAATTACCCAAGAAAATGAGGAAATGAAGTGTAAAATTTACCAAATATTTGTGAGATGTATTTGAATGATCCTTTGCACATTCCTCTAATCTTGGTCGTCATTGCAGAAATAATTTGAAGAGAGGAACAAACAAACAAACAAACAAACAAACGAACAAACAAAGAAAAGGAACTCCTTTTTTGCCTGAAAAAAACAGAGCAAGATAATGCTTCAGAACAGAGTATTTTGTGAAAGAAAAGCAGAAAAAAAGCATACAAAAAGGTAAATAGTGAGGTATAAGTTTCTAAAAATGGAATGAAAAGTTCCCTTGTAAAATCGGGTTTGGTATCATTCTATCTTTATTATCAGAAAATTTCTCATAAAATACACCTCAAGCAAAATTAAAGGTGCCCAAATAAAAAAAAACAGAGTAATTAATAAATATACATTACCTGTTTTTGGAGATTTAAAACCAAACAAGCTTAGCAAGTTATTTTCTTCTTTCTTTGTCTTTTCTTCTGATTTTGAAGCTCAGATGCATTGAGCAACAATGATAGACAGAGAAAGACAAAGAGAGAAAGAGAGTGGTATAATTATGGAATGTATAGTCCTCAAATTTGTGGATTAGAAGGAAGAATTTGAGGTGGTTTATTCAGGTGCTTTTTCTCTGGGGAATAGGGAGGGTGTGGTTAAGGGGGAGTTTGGTTGAAGAAGGATCAGAGAGGGTGGTGGAGAAGCATGATTCTCAAATGGAAGTCAGTCAGGATGTGAGGAGAATTTGAAGGTGGAAATCAAGAAAACCAGTCAATATTATTAAAATTTTCGAGCTGTTTTATAATATACCTTTGGTATTTTATACACATTGATTTTATAGAGGTTGGGGGGTTATTATCACAATACATGTATGATGTATCAAATTCCTGATAGTCTTTGTGCGGGGAAGTTAGGTGGTTACATAACTTACATTAGGGCTGAATCTGATATTTTAAGTCTAAAACACTCCAACCCACTAGTCCGATTGATCCTAGCCTAATAAATACGGTTTTGACAATAAAAAGTTTTTGTCTCATATATTGGGAAATATTTTTAGCTTTTGGTAATTTGGACATAATTTTTTAGGTTTTAAATGTTGTTTTCTGGTCTAAGTTAGTTTCAGAATAGAAGGTCAAACATGGTAGGGGAAAAAACATTTAGCTCAAAGGTTAAAACAATCCACTTTGGGGGGGCTAAGTCCGATTTTGCTCCACCCGTGATAAGATAGAAGTATATGATCAAAGCATTCTTTCTAAAGGTGAGATTAAATGTCTGGCTGATCTCTTCTTTCTAGTTAAGTCATCTTATTAATCTACATTTAACTATTTCATACAAGTATAATTAATGTGAGTGAATGACAAGATAAGAATTAATTAGGATATTGCACTAAACATCATATGTGGAATTGAGGATCCATGTTGTCTATATGGTTCATTCACATTGATTCACATCAAATACAATCCATAATCCTGTAAAAAATCGTGTGCATGAACATGAACTTGAGAAAGAACCTTGGATGATAATGTTGTGATTTAGAAACAAGTGTTAACTAGTTTGTGCAATAATCAGCCATAATCAAGAAGAAACATTAAATTGAAACAACAACAAAGTAATACAAAGAGGAAAGAAAATAAGAGAGAACACACCAGATTAACGTGGGAAACCCAAGATTCGGGAAAAAAACCCACAGACTTGCACTAAGGAATCAATGGAGAATCAATGGTGAACATACAACCTCTCACAAACTCACACTCTCTCATAAAATCCTAGAAAAGACGAGGCTCAAAGTATGAACATTGAGATATGTATGTTACTCTCTTTTAAACCTGAAAAATAGGGTTTTTATACAACAAGGAATAAAAGCAATCCAATGACCACGATTCAAACTTAAATCATAAAAAACATATGCAGACTGGGCTATCCGGGCGGGTCCCGAAGAATCGCCTGCCCCGGACCCGACAACAGCTCGCCCGGTGCAGGTGCATGGGCTACATTTTGCCTTCGAGGCAGAACCATCCACACAGCGCCAGCCCGCCGACCCCAAGCCTACACGCCTGGGATCCTTAGCCAGCCCGGGCCCATGGCTTCCTGCTTGGGCACCAAGCTGGGAGGTCGGATCACCAAGAGACAAGCACTACCAAATGAAGATCCCTTCCTATACGACTAAGGAAGATCAACCACTTGCTCTCCAACCAAGGAAGATCATTACACCCTTTCCTAACAAACAGTCATACCTAAGCCAAAGAAGCTTCTCATTGTTCTAAAAGCAAAGTCACATTGCTCCCACCCGATCAATACACCCTTTCCTCCACTTAGTATTTTCGGTACAACTTGCTTGTGTGCCACCCTCACCTTGTGCGTTTACAGGTCAATTTGACAACGGGACACCGTTTCACTACATTTCTCATCCATTGTCCCATTATCGATAGGTTTCTGACCGAACGACACCTTACATGAAGTTCCTATCCCAATTCTAGATCCCTTTCTATTGCCCCTGATGTTGTAGAGTGTTCCACTTCTTATTCTCCGAGCTATGACCATAGCTCCCTTGACAATCTTCCAAGAACCACCATTAAACACAACCTTGTGACCCGATGTAGCAAGTTGAGTCACCAATATCAAGCTTTTCTTCAACCTTGGGATGAACTTTACATCTTTCAACCCCAACGAGCCACCATGAGTGAGTTTCAAACTCATATTACCTTTCCCCATGACTTGCACTACCTTGACATATGCAAGACAAACTTCTCCAAGCTTTTCGTATTTGAAGTTCCAAAACAACTCCTTGCATGGTGAGGAATAATGAGAAGAACCAGAATCCAAGACCCATGATCCCGAACACCCAACAAACTCTTCGAAGTCATCCATGCTTACCATCAAAACATCGTAGTCGTACTCCGAAACCAAGTTGTTTGATGCATCTTCTTCATCATCACTTTCTTGAACCTTCTTCTTCCCTTTCCCATTCACTATGTTTGGACAATCTCTCTTCAAATATCCTTCATCACCACAACCCCAACACACCACCTGATCACCTCCATTCAGTTTACCATGTCCTCTTAACTTTGATCTTCCATGACTTGCATTTCCCCTTTGCTGATTCCTTCTCCCCCTACTTTCACTACTATAAGCACCACCCAATGATTCACCGGACTTTCTCCATTGAATGCTCTCACATCATCATACTTCAACTTCTCTTTTGTTGGAAGAATTGCTAAAGGCAGTCTCCATAGTTTCCCATGACATGGGTAAAGAAGACAACAAAATCAATGTCTTCACTTCATCCTCAAATTTGATATCCACCGAAGAAATTGACTCGAAACCGAATTGATCTCATTAATGTGTTCGGCGGCCGAACTACCATCAACCATTTCTATATCTAATAAACCACGCATCAAGTATAATTTATTAATTAATAGCCGACAATTTCTCATACATACTTGACAAACTTTCCATCAAACTCGTCGTTGTTTTAGCATCCTTGACATTGAAAGCCACACTCCGGGCTAATGTCAATCTCATAACTCCAAGTCCTTTCTTATCAAGACCTTTCCTTTCATCCTCAAGCATACAACTTTGTCTCTTTCCATTAAGAAGCAAGTAAAGATTCTTTTGATACAAAAGATCCTCCATTTATATTTTCCAAAAATCCAAAATCTTTACTATCAGACCTTTCAATCCTCAATTTCCCTTTTTCTTTTGTTAAGTTTATCCAAAAATTAAAAATTTAATTTTTCTGCACCAAAAAATTCAAACTATGAATTTTCAACCACAAATCCTTGTTTACCAACACAACACTAAATCACTTTCCCAAGTTAAAAGCTTAGCTCTTGATACCAATTGTTATGATTTAGAAACAAGTGCTAACTAGTTTGTGCAATAATCAACAATAATCATAAAGAAACATGAAATTGAAACAACATCCAAGCAACGCAAAGAGGAAAGAAAATAAGGAATAACACACCAAAATTAACGGGGGAAACCTGAGCTTTGGGAGAAAAACCCACAAACTTGCACTATGGAATCAATGGAGAATCAATAATGAACATACAACCTCTCAAAAACTCACTCTCTCTCCTAAAACCCTAGAAAAGAAGAGGCTTCGAGTTTGAACTTCGAGATGTGTGTGTTACTCTCTATAAAACCAAAAAAAATAGGGTCTTTATACTACAAGGAATAAAGGCAATACAACGGCCACGATTGAAACTTAAATCGTAAAAAGCACTTGCAGACTGGGCTACCCGGACGGGCCGAAAGAATCGCCTGCTCTGGCCCAACCACCTGCCCGGGCTCCCTTGCCCGCTCGGGCCTGACAACAGCTGGCCCGGTGCAAGCGCATGGGCTACATTTTCTAATTAAGTTTTTGTAACACAAAGTTTGCAAGTGTAATACACAATAAAATTGTGTGGAAGTTTAGCGACATTGAAAAAACCAAAGGTTGCACTAGTGGAAAAAAATGGAAGGGCTATGGTGCAAGGGGTTAGTTTTATGAAAAACACAGCGTAATAGTGAAGGGTTGTAATTAGCCCAAAAACCGAAGCCCTTCATTTACGAAGGGCTGCGGCTTTTAGGCTAACGACATCTCTTTTAATGAAGGGTTGCGGTTAGTAAAAAATCACAGCCCTTCGTAATTGAAGGGCTGCGATTTATGGGCTAACCGCAACCCTTTAATAAAGGGTTGTGGTTTTGGGATAACCGCAGCCCTTGAGTGACGGAAATACACACATGCTATAGTCACAAAAGCACAAATGCACTCTCTTACTCGAGCGGCCCAAAGACAAAAACTCACTCCCTCACCACTCTCTCACCACTCTCTCACCATATGCGAAAAGAACCCTAGAATTTTCGGTGAAGCTCAACCTACTCAACCTCCAGCGACACTCTCTCCACAACCTCCGGCAACGCTCTCTCCTCAACCTCCTGCGTCGCTCTCTCCTCAACCTTCTAGCGACACTCTCTCCATTTTTTTTAGGAAAAATTGTTAGAAACTACCTATTAAAAACACTTTTTTAAAAAAAACTACCTTATATCATGTTTATTTTACAAAACTACCTTATAAGTGGAAAAAATTTAAAAAGCACTACCAAATTCATAATTTTCTAACTATGGTTAACTACTCCCTCCAATTATCCCTCTAATATAAGATTATGAAAATACCCCCTAAATTCAGTACGTTACAATTACGATATCATCACTTTCTTGATCACTTGATGCTCTATCTCTCAAATATACATGTGACAAGCACAAGCACACCTTCTTTCCCCCAAAAGTCAATCCCAAAAACAAACCAGCAGTAAAAGTGTCTAGTAGAGCAAGCTTTGCACCATCATCAAACCATATTCTTCATCATCATGAACGACATCAATTCATGACCCAAAACCCAATTTCTATCTGCTTTTGTTACTCATAATGAAGAATTAATTGGTGAAGCAAAAGGTTGGGAGAAGAAATTACACAAACGATTTAAGGGGTATTCAATAGTTTAACGCTCCTGTGAGGGAAATTAGCAAAGAGGGGTTGGGGTAGTTTAGTAATCTTATATTAGAGTGATAATTGGAGGAAATAGTTAACCATGATTAGTAAATTCTGAATTTGGTAGTGCTTTTTAAAGTTTTTCTACTTATAAGGTAGTTTTGTAAAATAAAAATGATATAAGGTAGTTTTTTTAAAAAAGTGTCTTTATTAGGTAGTTTCTAACAATTTTTCCTTTTTTTTATCTGTCGTTTGCTGTAAGTCAAAACCTTCTTCTCCCTCTTTAGTTTTAGTCCATGGTCCCAAATTTCTGATTCATTCTGTTTGAAAACACTAACCTAGGATTCGAATTATGGATTTTCATATTTGCCGCATCTTGCTCAAAATTTTTGATTTTTGAGGTTATGTTTGATTGTTTGATTTACTTAATTTGGTTTATATTTATGTAAGTTTAGTAGATTGGTTTTGTGAGTGTTTGAGTTTGTTGAAATTGACTTTTGGGTAGTTGTTGTTTGTGAATTTGTAGAGGGGCGGGGAGTAAACTGGATCATTGAGTACCGCTAGTAGTTTGATATAGATGGAAATGAAGAAGTTGTAGGAGGAATCAGTGCGATGTAGGGTTCAAGCTAAGAGGGGTTGTGCCACTCATTTAAATGGCCAAGTTGGTAGTTGTCGAATACAATACACAGAGAATTTTCTAATTATGATGGAAGATAAGTGTTTATTAGTAGGCAGTTGCATTGCTTCTTTGGTGTTAGAGTGAGACAGTGTATTATTATTCCCTACACCTATGGTGGGATCTCATTTTTTTTTGCCTCTTACTCGTATGATCTGCAAATATTACATCATAAGGGGGTTTTAGCTCACAACATACCATCTATTTATTCAATTGATCTAATTTATGTATTAGCTCCTTGTACAAGGAATTTCCTATTATTGTAGTGTCCCTGTTTCTTGCTGTCTATGATTCTCTTTCAAGGGACAAAGAACTTTTCATGTATTGTCATATTCTCTTTTGCCTTTTATGACGATTCTATCATTCTATATTTTTTAATGCTTGAACGTGTAGCTTGGGATTGACCTTGATATTTTAAGCACGTTGCCTTCAGGAAATTGATGAACCTGCATTAATTCCCCATATAGTAGAAGCAAGTGCTTAGAAGTATCCTTATGAAGTTCTTTTCTAGAGCTTGCACAAGCTGCTGATGGATACTGCTAGTTTTGAGTATGCACAAGAATGCCATTTTGCATCATTAGATTCTTTTTGTGTTGTTTGTATGATATCTTAATCAAACATGTTACCCTCCAGGTACCTTTTATGTAAATTTCTAAGCACAATTGTAGAGTTATGGGAATGTGCACCTGGGACTTGGCTAAGAAATTACTTGAGAGGGAATCTACAAATAAACTGATGAAGTCTTATCTTGGGATTAAATTGCGGATACAACTAGGTGAAGACAAATTTCAAGAGTATGGACCCTTTGTTGCATGTGAACAAAGCTTACAACCTAATAATGCAAGTTGAAAGAGAAAGATAGATTGTTGGAGAAGGAAGTAGCATAGTACAAGAGATGAGAGCCCTAGCTGCAAACGAACAAGCGAGAAACTATTGTCCACTTGAACACTTTCAATTGGAAGATTATAAGAAGATGAGGGAAGAAAGGGTGGCAAGAGAAGGGAAGAAACGTGAACATTGTGGAATGAAAGGTCACTTGAAGGAGGAGTGCTTTCAAATTCATGGGTTTCCTGAATGGTTTAAGCATCCAAAGGGTTGGAATAATGTAAGGCATGTGGCTAATACTGAGACAAAAGAGGATAACCATTATTGAGGATGATCGATATTTACAGGTTTGTTTATGAAGAGAGTTGGAAAGAGACAAGATTATGTAGCATCTGGAGAGAAGAATGGAAGAATAACTATACAATGTAATAAGTCATAAACTTTAGATTTGATACATGTTATGAAGAACAATTGAACTTCATGTTGGCTTACTTGATACTAGCATTTTTTACACAATATTTATGTGTGTCATATTAACTGGAGTTTCTTAAGTGCAAGGATTTAGGGAACTAATTTTGTGATACATGTTCAGGTACCAAACATCACACGCTTTCTTTTGTATAAAGTAAATACATTTCTAAATGTGTGTTTGATTTAATTTATGTTGATATCTGGGGTCTTTAAAAGACCAAAAATACAACAAGTGCAAACTATTTTTCACTATTGTGGATGACCATAGTAAAGTAACTTGGACTCAGTTGTTATCTAACACGAAGCAAGTAAAGAAATTTTGAGCAATTTTCTTGCTCATGTAGGAAATCACTTCAATTGTAAGGTGAAAACACTAAGAAGTGATAATGTAATATATATATTTCGTAGTGAATGCGGTGAGATTTTGACTCAATTCAAAAGGGTATCAAACATCAAAGGAGTGTTCCTTGGGTCCCCCATGAGAATGTTTTTTTTATAATGGTAGAAAACATAAAGGGCGAGTTAGTTAACATCATAGGGGTGGTTGGGAAAATAAACATAGCATCAAAATGGGAGAAACCTCCATAAAACCAACTAAAACACATACATGCGTATAGTAAATGTGTGCAGCACACGCATTGACTTCGCCTGATGTTTTCTAAAATTATGGGTTAAATGTCGCCTGAGTTAGTTTTAATTACGTTTTCGTCGCCAGACGCACTTTTTTTACCAAATTGTCGTGAAGGGTTCATTTTTTTTACGAATTTGGTCAATTGGCCCATCATAGGGGGATTGTGGACAATTATTAGCCAAAACATGGTCTGCGTGCACTTGTTGACGATTCACCTTTAAGAGAAAACAATACTCCATATTTCTAGCTAAAGTAATAATATGATTGATAGTCCATTTGATGGAGATTGGAGCAGAACATGGTGCCTGCAAAGAATAAATAAGGTTAGCAAAATCTCTATAGATAATAGCATTCCTAATGTGTTGCGAAGTAGCCCAAAAGAGAGATTTGAAACAAGCTTCTAATTCTGCATGTAAAGCTGAAGTTGCAGTACCATAATCCATCCCCTCCCCCTTGTAGAATAGTGGGAGAAAGATTGTCAAGCAGTCAAGCAAAACCAGCTGTTATTGATTGATTATTCCAACCAGCATCAATAATTATTTTATAGTAAGGAATGCCCTCTTTCATAATGCCTAGGTGAATACCTAGAAACCCTGGTGGAAACTGTTGGTCACTTTCAGGTGGACGAAGGAATTTCAAGTTGGAAATGAACGCAAATTGCTGAATGCGTTCATCATTATCCACAAAGGAGTTGACAAGAGAAATAACGGTAGCATGATTTGGAGAATTAAAACGGAAGATTCTATCATTCATAGGCAATCATAAACTCCAATGTGTCCAGATAAATTTCTTTATCCGGAAACTGGGTTGCCCATCCTTACTATAAAACAGCAGGATATTAGTAATGATCCAATCTGAACATGAAGTAGGATCCTTATGTTGAGGTTGAACAGTGAAATTAAAGTGTCGCTAAACATTAATGGCCAACGGGCAATTAATAAATAGATGGTAGGTTGATTCTGGATTGCTTTGGCAAACATCAAATGCTTGATCAAGCTTAATAACTCTGTTTTGTAGTTGCTCTTTGGTAGGTATCCTATCATATAACAACTTCCATAGAAAAAACTTCCACTTTAGAATAATAGGTAAATGCCATAGAACTTTGAAAATTCTCAATTGAGGTAAAGTAAATAAATAAGAAGAAGAGGAATAATTTCCATACTAAAGAAAGCATAAGCTGACTTAGTAGAGAATTTACCAGATTTATGATTAGACCAGACCATGAAATCAAGCTTATTATGTCTACGAAGCTCCGTAGCTAAAATCTGCTTAGAATCATCATGAGAAAAAAAAACTTTCGAACCAGGACACAACCTTCCAAATATGGTTATTTATATCAATGAAATCGAAAACTTTGGAGTTTTGTATATGATGAAGGGTGATGTTTGCACTTGCTTGAGGAGCTTTACCTCGAACCCACTTTCACAAAAAGGACTTAACTTTGGCTGCCATTACCTATCTTCCAAGAGCACCCTTTAAAGAAAACTTTTTGCAGACCCATAAAACCCCATGAATCACCACTCACATTCCTAGTTGTAACATTTCCTATATTAAGGGCAAGGGGCTTGAGAATCATGCAGATTTTAGACAGTAAAGAATTGGAATTAGAATAAACACTTTAAACTTTTTTCATAAGAAAAACATGATTTAGCACACTTATAGAGCGAATACCTAAACTTCCCATTCCTTTAGGAAGACGGATGATATCCTTGTTCAACCAATGGATGCTTTTTTTTTTCTTTATGTGCACACCAAAAAGAAGTTAATATGAAATCAATGCGATTAGCAACTTTGGAAGGAATGATGAAAGAAGCTAAAATATGAGAAAACATAGCAACAAGAACCATGTTTTTGAGAATAATTTGGGTAGATTTAGAGAGGCATAGAGTAATCCAATCTAAATTTTTTTTTTGAATCGAATCAATAAGACAATTAAAATGAATAGTCTTAGGACCTTGAACATCAATAGGCACACCAAGATGAACTCCTATAGATGTACTATATGATCCATCTTGAGAATGCTTTTGTAATTTGTGATAATAGTAAGGGGGTATTTGGACAAAAATTTAACAAAAGATTTTCCAAGATTACTTTGAGAATCACAGATTACAAAAAACCTATTTGAGACTTCCATAATGTGTTGACAATAAGTAGGCGAAGTTTTGAAGAAAAGAAGTGCGTCATCAACAAAGAAAAGGTGTGAAATGGGAATGCTTTTTCTACTAACCCTAATTCCCTTAATAGTTTTAAGATCCTATGATAGTTATAACATTCTTGAAAAAGCATCCATACACATTATGTGTAGGGGGGAAATGGGATCACCTTGACGAACACCACACTTAGTGTTCCGGTATGGGACAAATCACAGGGTTCTGAACCGGTAAGTCCTTGTATTCAAGCCGGGTTGGATTCCTGCAAAATAGAATAAGTGAACTAGCCTCGGGGGTTGATCCGAGGAACGCCCCTCCGATGCCTAAGTCAGTATTAGGTTTAAAGCCGGTAGCTCTCAAGTATAATGTATTGGGATTCGTGTACGTACCTTGTGACTCAGATCAACGGAGTATATATAGGGACTTGATTAAGCCCATCTCTTTGTCGGGCCCGGTAATCACGGGAGAGATTCCCAAGAATATTCCCTTAGGATATATTCTTATCTTTTACTGAAAGTATATCTTTTAGGCCCGTAGGCACTGGGGATATAAACTGGATCTAAGCCCAGGCTCGTAAGCCCAAAAGCTATTTGACCGGTATCAATTGAACCGGTAGGAACTTAGCCAGCCCCCATACAACTAGCCCCAAGCCGGTATGCCTATTATAGGCGTATCCGGTTTAATAGGTTGCAAACCGTTATGGGAAATGCTGAGTTACTTTTAGCAAGAGAATGTGAATCGTTGTCAGGGAATTCCAACGGTCACCTCGAGCTGCGCACCTGCATTAAAGCTCTTCGAAGAGTGATTGCTTCACAGCTGGGTACTACTAAAACACGTGCATGATCATGTCGGGAAGACGAAGCGTCACTTAATCTCGACCGCGACTTTTTCTATAAATAGCTCTTGCGTGACTTCCGCTTCTCACTTCTTGCAATCTCTCTCTTGTGATCGCGCTCATATCGGACTTTCTCTCTCAAAAATCCTTTCGCTTCCTTGACGGCATTTGTTTGATCTCTCATTCCGGCCTCACGCTACCAGTTGATTCCGGCATATTTTCTCTTCGCGTCTTTACTTCCAGGTATTTTATCGAAACTTTTTCCAATCTTTCATACCGTCTTATTTATAATGTCATCCAACTCTGAAAATTCTGATTCCCAAGACATATCTAAGTCTCCCTCTATTATGAGTGAGAGTGATGCCGAGTCTGATAACACCTCCATTAGGTCTGTAGAGGTTACCACATCTCCCCGGGCTACTCCTACTTCTGAACATAGGGTAAATAGCCAAAATGGTTGTAGTACTTCCGGCAGACAAGATGTGGAGCCGGCCATTCATGCCTCCCCCTTAAAGATGGTACTGGGACAAGCCGGGGCTTTAGGTCAGTATGGAACCATGAGAGGTTTAGCTGAACAGTCCCCTGAATTATTTCCTTCCGGCTCGTCTCCTGTCAAGCGTTCTACTTTTGAGGTGGGTGAGACATCCCATAGACCGGTACCTAGGGAGATCCCGGCCTCCCCAGTCCACTCCGATGCTGTGGAGAGTGTGGAGAAATATGTAGCCGGGACGGATGAAGTCTACCACCTTAGAGGCCGAGTCGGATTCTGACCGAGAGGACCCTCCCGAGATAATCCCTGAGGATTCTGACGAGGACACCCTAGCGGAACTGTACATGCCGCCCAGTGATGAGGGTTGTGCCGGTAGTGTCCAATTAGATATGGGCTGGGCGAGGACCTGCCGGCAAAGCAAATTTCTGATTAAGGGTCCCCAATATTTTGCTTTTCCGGATGATTACCAATTGGTCCTTCCGGCTGAAGGGAGCCGTGTAACAGATTGCCCTTCCGGCCATGTGGCTATTTATGCCCACATGCTTGATTTTGGACTGCGATTTCCCTTGGATCCATTTTTCGTCAAGGTCTTCAAAGCCTGGAACATATGTTTGGCTCAGCTGACCCCTTTAGGATGGCGGAATTTAATGGCCTACGCTTGGGTTGTCCGTTATAAGGGTTTTCCGGAAACCCTGAACCTCTTCCGTAAACTCCATTGGATTAAGGAAGATGGCTCTGCCAAGGGTAAAGGGGCCGGGAAGAAGAGGAAATCCCGTGATGACGAGCTTGAGGGCCGTGGCGGATGGATGTTGATATACACGAAAGCGGTTAAGTTGACGGTTTACCCTAAACCTAGCTCCCTCAAGCTCTGGAGAGGCCGATTCTTTTGGGTGCGTGTTCCTGACGACTTCCCTTTAAGACGTCAATGGACTAAACCCCGTTCTCGCATGGAACATATCAGGGATAGAGGTTTAACCCGCCGGGAACGTGTGTCCTTTGATTATTTTGCGTCGGACTCTATCCCGGCACTGAGAGGCAAGAAGAGGGTACCAGTCCCCAAGTACTGGCTTCCTCATACCAGCTATATTTTTACTAACCCGGCTTTGTCGGCCTTAGGCTTCTGCCGGGCGGACCCATACGGTGTGTTTTGTTTTTGCTTTTGTTTGCTATTCTTCTGTTTTAATCGCTGTTTTCTGACCGCGATCTCGTCTTCTTTGCAGGCAAGGATTTTCTGGTCCGCGAAGCCCTTCACGTCGATAGATCTTACCGGCCTTTGAGCAACATGCCTCCTAAGCCTGCTAGCAAGTACGTCCCCATACAAATGCCGGCTGGTGTGGCCGGCGAGGCGCGGTGGTCGAGGATCCGGCCGGAAGTCTGGTAACGAGGACGATGTCAGGGATACCATCCCCCTGCAGCGTCGTCAGGCGGAGGTCTTGGCCCGGAAAAGGAAACCGGAGCAGACCTCAGTGGCCGAGCCAGCGGCCAAAAGGGTTGCCTCCAAGACCGGCAAGGATAAGGAGGCTCCTGCTACTAACGCTCCTCCTCTTCTTTCCGGTCGGGTGGCCGAGGTGGCACCTCCTCCTTGCGGCCCAAGATCTATAAACAACTTACCCTACCGGACATGGTTCCCGGCCTTGAGCCCTTCGCCAAGCCCAGAAAGCAAGGCTATCTGGAGCGAGATCGGATGGAGATGCCGGATCTTCTGAAGAGGCGCTGGGCTCGCTCTCCGGTGAAGAACGGCGAGAAGTTCGATCCAAAGATGACCGTTTTGGACGACGAATCGCTGCTCTTGGACCGTCCTCTTGAGGGCGGGAACCTGGGGTATCGTATTTTAAAAGCTACACAGCTTAAATACGATATTCCGGTGGACGAGGTTTATACGCTTGCCGCCTCGCATGCGCATAACTTGGCCCTGGTAAGACTAACAAACTTTATCCTTTCTTTGCAAGTTCCCTATCGGTTTATTTGTTGTCTTGACCTCTTTGTTTCTTTGCGCCTTTTGCAGTCTGCCCAGTCCGGTAAGGAGCTCTGCGACTTCTATCGGTACTTTCAGACTTCTTACTTCAACGAAGTTAAGGTGAGTAAGGAGCTGAAAGGTAGGATGGCCGTTAAGGAGCAAGAGCTGCTTGCGGCAGTTACCGAGAAAATGACGCGCTGGCCGCGGAGAGCAAGGCCGATGCCGCCCTTACTAAGGCGGTGGAAGATCACTCTCTTGTCCTGTTTAACAAGGATGAGGAGATTAGGCTTCTCCGGGAGCAAATTGCTGAGGCCAGAGAGCTGGAGCGCGCCACCGTTAAGGAGTACCAGAAGGGTATGGACTTCGTGAGCCGTTTACTCAACCGGTACAACGGTGGCTGGTCTGCGGCCATGAGATGCGTTCGTCACACCTTCCCGGAGCTTGACTGGTCCAAGATCGAGGAGGCGCATACCAACCTCGTCCATGGCTACCAGTTGAGGGTGAGGACCTGGATCCCGGTGTGACTGAAGCTCATTGCCAATGCCGACCCCAGGATTGAATTTGAGGAAGAGCAAGAGGCCGCCAACGATGTCGCTGATACTCCCAACCCTGATGCCGATCCTACTTTGGAGGAGACAGTGGTTTTGTTGACGGCTCTGAGGGGAAGAGAAACCAAGTAGATTCTCAGCCTTCCTCCTGCCCTTCTTGTATTGGGTCGCTTTGTCGTGGTGTGCTTTACGCTCTCATGCCATCTTTCTTCTTGGGCAGCCAAACTATCTTTACCGTTCTGTAAATTCGTTCGTCTGTGGTCGGATTTTTTTTGTTTTTCTTTTGGCGGTCACACCGTATGTGGTTGACCGTTTAGCTCTAGGATTGTAATTTTTCATTGATTAATGAAGTACAGCTTTTTGATGGACTTTCATATCGTCTTTTATTATACACTATGTTTATTGTGGTTATTGACCGATTTCCATCTTATTGGCGGTTTAATGCTTAAGGTCATTGACTGATTAACCAACAATGCTTAATTATTTTATACCGGCAGATCACGAAGGTCATTGACCGGTTTCACGCTATTGATTAATTCAGCAGATCCATTAAGGTCATTGACTGATTAATCAATAATGTTTAATTTATTTTATACCGGCAGATCCACGAAGGTCATTGACCGGTTTCACACTATTGATTAATTCAGCAGATCCACTAAGGTCATTGACTGATTAATCAATAAGCTTAATTTATTTTATACCGGCAGATCCACGAAGGTCATTGACCGGTTTCACACTATTGATTAATTCAGCAGATCCACTAAGGTCATTGACTGATTAATCAATAATGCTTAATTTATTTTATACCGGCAGATCCACGAAGGTCATTGACCGGTTTCACACTATTGATTAATTCAGCAGATCCATTAAGGTCATTGACTGATTAATAAATAATGTTTAATTTATTTTATACCGGCAGATCCACGAAGGTCATTGACCGGTTTCACACTATTGATTAATTCAGCAGATCCACTAAGGTCATTGACTGATTAATCAATAATGCTTAATTTATTTTATACCGGCAGATCCACGAAGGTCATTGACCGGTTTCACACTATTGATTAATTCAGCAGATCCACTAAGGTCATTGACTGATTAATCAATAATGCTTAATTTATTTTATACCGGCAGATCCACGAAGGTCATTGACCGGTTTCACACTATTGACTAACTCAGCAGATCCACGAAGGTCGTTGACTGGTTAATCAATAACGCTTAACGAGATGGGGCAGTATTGACTGATGTGTGTGGAAGATGCTCATTTTATTAAGATAAAACGGCTCTTCTCGGTTATACCAAAATTATTGCCTACAATTAAGCTGATAAAAATTTTCGGCACAAGCGCCTGATTATTCAATCCTACTGGCAACATTGCCCCTCTTCTAACTAAACATAGTATTTCTTAAGGACGCTGGCGTTCCAACTGTTTTTCAACAGCTTGCCTGCCATGTCTTCGAGCCGATATGACCCTGGTACTATCTCTTCTTTGACCAAATATGGTCCTTCCCAATTGGCGGTAAGCTTTCCGTCCACGTGGGCTTTTCCCGTTGCTGCCGTCCTCCTGAGAACGAGGTCTCCTTTGGAAATGGGGCGGCTTCGTACTCTTTTATTGTAGGCTTTGCTTATCCGGTCCTTGTATGCTGCCGACCTCAGCTCTGCAGCTAATCTGACCTCCTGTAAGAGGTCTAAGTCCTCCTTGTGAATTTGTTCATTCAAAACGGGCTCATAGTTCAGGATCCGCCAGTTGGGTAGTCCCACTTCCACCGGGAGTACCGCCTCTGCTCCGAAAGCTAACCTGAACGGGGTTTCCCCGGTGGCCTCCTTTTCGGTGGTCCTGTTGGACCACAGCACTGCTGGTACCATGTCGGCCCATGCTCCTTTCAGCTCATCCAACCTCTTCTTAAGGGCGTTGAGGATTTGTTTGTTAGCGGCTTCAGCTTGGCCGTTGCTTTGCGGATGGCAGACTGAAGAATAGGCGAACTTGATGCTGTAAGGGCGCAAAAAGTCGCGTATCGGACCGCAATCGAACTGGACGCCATGATCCATCACTATTCCCATCGGGATGCCGAACCTAGTGATGATGTTCTGCCAGATAAACTTCTTTACCTGATTAGCCGTTATCTTTGCCGTTGGCTCTGCCTCTATCCATTTCGTGAAGTAGTCAATACCAACTATTAAGAATTTCCTTCCCCCGGATGCCGGCGTAAAGGGCCCTATAATGTCCATCCCCCACTGTGCGAAAGGGATTGGATTTAGTATCGGCTGGAGATCATTGGCCGGCTGGTTGATCACTAGCGCGAACCTTTGACACTTATCGCATTTTTTCACGTAGGTTTGGGCATCCGTCAGCATTGTAGGCCAGTAAAACCCTGCTCGCAGTGCTTTTAGTGCTAACGCTTTACCACCGATATGGTTCCCGCATATTCCTTCGTGAATTTCCTCAATTATTTTTGTTGCTTCGTTGGCCGTGACGCACCTTAATAAAGGTAGAGAGAACCCTTTCTTGTACAACTGTCCCTGAAAGATGCAATACCAGACAGAATCCCTTCTCAGTTTTTGTGCCGTCATCTTATCTTCCGGGAGCTCGCCTTTGAGCTTATATGCCAGTATACCTTCATACCACTCTGGTTCGGTATCGATTGTATTAACGGATGCTGGGACAACTTCTATACTTCTGTCCACCAAGGTCTCCACCCTGACGTTCCTTTTCTTGTCGCTTAGACTGGAACTCGCCAGCTTTGATAAGGCATCGGCCGCCATGTTTTCTGCTCTCGGAACCAATTTCACTTCGAAGCTTCGAAGTCCCTTTACCATGTTCTTTACCAGATGTAGGTATTTCTGCATTACCGGTTCCCGGGCCTCATACGTTCCTTCAATTTGGCTTGAGATTAATTGCGAGTCCGTTATCATGATGACGTTTCTTGCTCCAGCCGCAATGCTCAGACTTAGTCCGGCCAGGGCTGCTTCGTACTCAGCTTCATTGTTGGAGGCCTTAAACCCGAAACGGATGGCATGTTCAAAGATTTCCCCTTCCGGGGATGTCATGACCACTCCGGCTCCGGCTCCACTCTGGGCTGCTGATCCATCCACCTCAATTTTCCACTTGCCGGCGGATTCCGCGGGTTCAGAGTAAGTTGTCTCTACTATGAAGTCTGCTAACGCTTGGGCTTTGATCGCGGTACGCGCCGCGGTATTCTATGTCGAACTCCGACAGCTCAATTGCCCACTTCAACAATCTCCCTGTGGTGTCTAGTTTGTGGAGGGCTTTTTCCAAAGGCTGATTTGTGAGGACTTGGACAGTGTGGGAATCAAAGTATGGCCTCAGCTTTCTTGCTGCAATTAGGACGGCATAGGCCATTTTTTCCAGCTGTTCATACCTCTGTTCTGCTCCGGCAAGTACGTGACTGACAAAGTATATGGGGCTTTGCTGCCCCTCCCGATTCACCAGTAATACCGCCGCGACCGTCTTCTCGGTCACCGACACATATAGTTGTAGTTTTTCCCCCAACTCTGGCCGAGTTATGGTGGGCAATCGCTGGAAGTGTTCTTTGACCTTTTCGAAGGCTTGCTTCTGTTCTTCTCCCCATTCAAACTTCTTATTTCCCCGTAGTATTTTGAAGAATGGTAAGGCCTTCTCTGCCGATTTTGAAACGAACCTTGTTAAGGCCGCCATCCTCCTTGTCAGCTTTTGAATGTCCCGGATGCTCTTTGGCTCCGGGAGGTCACTGATGGCTTTAATTTTGTCTGGGTTGGCGTCGATCCCCCTTTCACTCACCATGAAGCCAAGGAACTTGCCGGACCGTACTCCAAACACGCACTTCTTTGGGTTTAACTTCATTTGGTGCTGCCGGAGTGTTTCGAATGTTTCTTCGAGGTCAACTATATGGTCTTCTTCAGTTAAGCTCTTGACTATACTGTCATCCACATATACTTCTACATTTCCGCCTTTTTGGTGTTCGAAGATCTTATCTACCAGCTTTTGATAGGTAGCTCCGGCATTTTTGAGTCCAAACGGCATTGCTTTGTAGGCGTAAACCCCTGCGTCTGTGATGAAGGTTGCTTTATTCCTGTCGGACTCGAGCAAGCTTATCTGGTGGTACCCTGAGAAAGCATCCATGAAGCTTAACAATGCATGACCGCTAGTTGAGTCTACTAACTGGTCAATCCTCGGCAGTGGGTAACAGTCCTTTGGGCAGGCTTTGTTGAGGTCGGTAAAGTCTACGCACATGCGCCATGTCCCATTGGATTTTTTCACCATTACTACGTTTGCCAGCCACTCCGGGTAATCGCAGGGTTCAATAAAGTCTGCCGCCAGCAGCTTGTCTACTTCCACCTTAATGGCCGCGTTCTTCTCTGCTGAGAAGTTTCGCTTCTTTTGCTTTACCGGCCTTACATCCTCGTTTACGTTTAGGCGATGTACCATGAAATCTGGATCGATGCCCGGCATTTCGTCCGCCGAGAAGGCGAAAATGTCGGCATGCCCTCTTAACAGGGAAATTAAGTTGACCTTCACTTCTTCACCCAAGTCGGACCCGATTTTCACTGTTCTGTCAGGTCTGTCTTCTTCCAAGCTTACCTCTTCCGTTTCTCCCGCAGGGCTAGGTCTCGGCTGATCTACCGGCCTTCCCTCGAAATTCTCCATGGACAGGTCCTTCCTGACCTTATTTTCCAGCCTTCTCCGCTTTCTTTCCGACGGTGGCGTGTCGGCCGGTCTTTTATGATCAGAGTGTTTTAGTGCGGTAAGGTAACATGCCCTCGCCGACTCTTGATTGCCTCTGATTTTCTCCGGGTTACCGTCGTTAGAGGTGTAGATCATGGTAAGGTGGTACGTTGAGACCACAGCCTGGGCGTCATGAATTAAAGGCCTCCCAATGATGGCATTATACGCCGCCGGGACGTCTACAACCAGAAATTCCACCATGAGGTCTTTCGACCTGACCCCTTCTCCTATTTTGACCGCCAGCTTTACAGTTCCTTCTGGGACAACAGATGCTCCTGTGAAACCGATAACCGGGTAAGAGACCGGTTTCAGACATGTTTCGTCAAATCCCATCTTTTCAAATGTCTCTTTGTAGAGGATGTTGGCGGAGCTTCCGCCGTCCACTAGAACACGGTGAACCATCGCGTTGGAAATCTGCAGAGACACCACCAAAGGGTCGTCGTGAGGATAGACGATTCCCTTAGCGTCCTCTGAGGTGAAAGCTACAGACGGCATAGATGGGGGTGCCGGCCATTTTCTGGAGTTGTTATAGTTCACCTGGTGCCGGACCTCTTTGAGGCTGGCTTTCGCTCCGTGAATACTACCGCCTCTAGTTGGTCCTCCACTGATGGTGTGGATCTCAGTGATCCTGTCTTTTACCGGCCTTCTGTTGCCGTTGTCGTCCTCCCTTGGAGGAGTCTTGCGGTCGTTCCTTGATAGGTACTGGGTAAAGTAGCCTCGTCTAATGAGGTCTTCGATCCCGTCCTTAAGGTCCTTGCAATCATCTGTTTTGTGGCCGTAATCATCATGAAACTCGCACCACTTGGATTTATCCCGGCCCTTGTAGTACATTTTTCGCGGCCTTTGCCACTTATCGTCCTTACTATGTAGTTCAAAAATCCGGGCCCGGGATATTGTTAGAGGAGTGTAATTGTTGTATTTATCTGGCCTCCCTTCGAACCCCTTTTTCACAGAGTTGCTTTCCTCTTTTCTGCCAGTTGACTCCGCTTTTTTATCCCTCCGGTATTTGTCATCCCGGCGATCCTTATCTTTGTCTTTCTCTTTTTCTTTTTCTATGGCCACTGGCCTTTTTGCGTTAGCTGCCTTGTCAAACTCTTCCCCCCTAATGAAGTCATTAGCCTTTCCCAGGACTTCTGTTAGGCATGTCATCTTTTTTCGGCCGAGATAACTACGAAATGGGGTGCCCTCTTTCAACCCCGTCATTAAGGCCAGTACTGCTACTGCCTGCTGAAGTGTTGGGATGGTGACGGCTTCGGCATTGAAACGTCCGACATAATCCCTCAAGCTTTCAGTTTCCCCTTGTTTAATAGACATTAATTCGCCGGTTGTTCGTTCGCGACGCTTGTTGCTGACAAAGTGTGTCACGAACATGGATGTCAGTTGCCGGAAATCGAACACAGTTGCCGGCGGAATGCTTTTAAACCAGGTATGCCCCAACCCGGATAAGGTTGATGGGAACACCTTACACCATACGGAGTCAGTATCAGTGTACAACATCATATGGCCCTCATAAGCCGAGAGGTGATCCTCCGGGTCCGTCTTACCGTCATACTTACATGTCGGCATTTTCAGTTTTTCCATGGGCTCCTGCAGAATTGCAGTGGAAAAGGGGGAATTCCGCAATGACACCTGCGCTCTACGCCGGTATTCACTCCGGCTTCTTTGCTGGGAGGAATGCTGCTGAACCTCCGTATCCTGCGCCTCCTCCTCTTCTTCCTCCTCATTCCCTACCTGCTCTGTGGGGGTCTTCGAATATGCCACCTGATCCTGGTCATGCCGGTCTCGCTCACCTTGGCGGCCCGTCCATGGAGTACGAAGTTTTCTCACCGGACTGTGGGCTCTGCTCAAGGCTCGCTTTGGCCGGGGACCGGTCGGTGGAGTTCCGCTTGCCATTGCCTGAAACACTTCTGCTGCGCTTCTGAGTTGCTCTGGGGTGAACATATTTTGCAAGGTGTGGAAGATATCTTCCTGGGGAGTTTCAGGAGTTTTCCTAGTGTTCACAGGCGGTCGAGTGTGCCTAGCGGCCGGCAGCGGAGTTGAATACCCCGGGGGTGCTTGGTCAATGGGGACATTGTTTTCATCGGTTTCCGGCATCCCTAATGGCTGCTTAGGATCCATAAGGGTTGTTTGGATGCAAGGATGGCTTAGACTACAAGGTATTGTTCAACCCTCCTTCTAGCGCCAATTGTTCCGGTATGGGACAAATCACAGGGTTCTGAACCGGTAAGTCCTTGTATTCAAGCCGGGTTGGATTCCTGCAAAATAGAATAAGTGAACTAGCCTCGGGGGTTGATCCGAGGAACGCCCCTCCGATGCCTAAGTCAGTATTAGGTTTAAAGCCGGTAGCTCTCAAGTATAATGTATTGGGATTCGTGTACGTACCTTGTGACTCAGATCAACGGAGTATATATAGGGACTTGATTAAGCCCATCTCTTTGTGGGCCCGGTAATCACGGGAGAGATTCCCAAGAATATTCCCTTAGGATATATTCTTATCTTTTACTGAAAGTATATCTTTTAGGCCCGTAGGCACTGGGGATATAAACTGGATCTAAGCCCAGGCTCGTAAGCCCAAAAGCTATTTGACCGGTATCAATTGAACCGGTAAGGAACTTAGCCAGCCCCCATACACTTAGGATTAACGGAATCCGAGACGTTGCCATTGACCAGAACATTAAATGAAACTGTTATGATGCATTGATGAATCCATTGAAGCCAACAAGAGTAAAACCATAACTTCGAAAGACTTTAAGCATAAAGTCCCAATAAATCCTATCATAAGCCATACTAAGATCTATTTTAATAGCTGTAAAAGTTAATGTACCTGATCTCCTCTTATTGATAAACTGAAGAAGCTCATGAGAGAACAAAACGTTATCCGTCATTTTCCTATTTGGAACAAAAGCATTCTGAAAATGCATAACTAGTAATGGTAGAACAACCCTTAATCTGGTAGTTAGACATTTGGAAACACACTTATGAATAGTGTTACATAAGCTTATTGGTCGAAGCTGTGTAACTTTGGTTGGATTATGCACCTTATACAGCAAAACCATGAATGTATTATTCCATTCTTTTAAAATATATCCAATTCGAAAGAAATAATGAACTCCAGCCATAATAACAATCACTACTGAATTCCAATGACATTTAAAAAATTATGCAATTATTCCATCTAGACCCGGGGATTATTTTAAATTTACAGTGTTACAAAAAAAGTAATTCAAACATACATTTATAATTATTTTAAATTATTTTAAATTTTCTTAAATCAATTTTTGTTTGGATTTTATTAGCTATTTGTTCATCATTATTCAAATATAGTATTGAAGAAAGGAGATATAAAGCAATCGAAAGCTAGTGCTCAAAAAAGTGGAAGAATTGCGTATAAGGTTCAATAATTGAATATTAATAAAGTGGAAGAGTTTGATTTATATAATAAAGTGGAAGAGTTTGATTTATTTTAGGTTTTAAAATATTATTAGTATAATTATTAATATGACATTCAAGTTTTCAATTTTTCTTCTGATTATGTTAATCAAGTTATATTTTCAATTTAAATTTTTATTAGAGTTTTTCACACATAAACAAGAAGAGAATATCATTTTTTTTAATTTGATATTTAATTGAAATTTCAAATTCTATATCATTGTTTACTTGTTCGGTATGAATGACAAGTAGGAAGAACAAAAGATTGTTTAATATATATGATAATTTAAATTCATTTTGGGTATATAAGACTTTTGTTAAGGGGGACACCATCTTCCCCCCCCCCTCACTTAATATTTTTTTGCATGTTATGCATGTGTGTCATGTTAACTGAAGGTTTGTAAGTGCAAGGATTAACGGAACTATTTTTGTGACACAAGTTCAGTTACCAAACATCACAAGCCTCCTTTAGCACAAAGTAAAATAGATTGCTAAATGTGTTTTTGATTTAATTCATGTTGAGTTGTGGGGTCCTTACAAGAGCAAAAATATAACAAGTGAAGCTATTTTTTCACTATTGTGGCTGACTAGAGTAAACTCAATTGGACTCGCTTGTTATCTAACAAAGAGAAAGTAAAACAAATTTTGAGTTTCTTGCTCATGTGAGAAACCACTTCAATTGTAAGGTGAAAACCTTAAGAAGTGAAAATGGAATAGAAATATTCCATAGTGAATGCAGTGAAAGTTTGGCTCAAAATGGTATCACTCATCAAAGGAGTGTTCCGAGGGTCCTTTAGTAGAATGCTAGGTTAGAAAGAAAGCACATGTTAAATAGGAAGAATAATTAAACTTCATATTGAATTACCTGATTACTAACATTTTGTGCACGCTATGCGTGTGTGTCATATTAACATTTTTTTTTCTCAATTAGTTATTCATCAATGTTCCAAGAAAATTAGCCCCAACATAAATTTATAATTATTTAAAAAATTTTAAATATATTTTTCTTAAATCAATTTTTCTTCGGTTTTTATTAGTTATTTGTTCATGATTATTCAGATATAATATTGAGGAAAAGAAACATAGAGCAATTGAAAGCTAGTGCTCACATAAAGTAGAAGAATTCGTGTATCAAGTAAATCTTTGAATAATAATAAAGTGGAAGATTTTGATCTATATAATAGAGTTTAGCGAATAATAATCAACATTTAGCCTAGCTATATTGTCAAGTTCATTTTTTTTCAGAGTTTTTCGCACATATATAAGACGACGAAATAATTCTCCTTAATTTAATATTCAATTGAAATCTCAAATTCAATTCCATTGTTAACCTATTCAATATATATGACAAGTACGAAGAAGAAAAGATTATTTAATATATATGACAATTTAAATATATTAATGGTATATCAGACTTTTGTTAAGTGGGACACCATCTTCCTCTCCCTTCACTTATACTTCCTCCATTTAAAAATAATTGCACTATTCCTATTTTGTGCACTATTGACATCTTACACTTAGATTGTTTTTGGTGATTTGTATTTTAGGAAAAACATAGTCATGTGGGATCTTTTTAGATTTGACTCGATGTAAATTTTTTTAAAATAAACTTTTTATAATTTTTACTTATTGATAATTAAAGATATTAATGGTTGAAATCATACATCGACATGCATGAAAGATAGGTATGGTGCAACTATTTTTAAACGGAGGAAGTATAATAATCAATTTTTTTGCATGTCATGCGTGTGTGTCATATTAACTGGAGTTTCGTAAGTGCAAGATTTTAGGGAACTATTTTTTGATAATGTTCAGTTACCAAACATCACAAGCTTCCTTTTGTGCAAAGTAAATGTTTTTCTAAATGTGTGTTTGATTTAATTTATGTTGATTTATAGTGGATGAACAAAGTAGAGTAACTTCGACTCACTTGTTATCTAACAACGAGCAAGCAAAAGAAATCTTGAGCATTTTTCTTGCTCATGTAGAAAATCTCTTCAATTGTGAGGTGAAATCCTTAAGAAGTCATACTGGAACAGAAATAATCCATAGTGAATAGGGTGAAAGTTTAGTTCAAAAGGGTATCACTTATCAAAGGCGTGTTCCTAGGGTCCCTCAGCAGAATGCTAGGGTAGAAAGAAAGCACAAGTTCTTGCTTGAAATAGGAAGAACAATCAAACTTCATATTGACTTGCCTGATTATCACTAGCATTTTTTGCACGTTATGCATGTCTGTCATACTGTTTTTTTCTTAGTTAGTAATTTATCAGTGTTATAAAAAAATTAATTCAATCATACATTTAGAATTTTTTAAATTTTTTTAATGTATTTCTCTTAAATCAGTTGTTCATTTATTTTTATTAGTTATTTGTTCATCATTATTAAAATATAATATTGAAGGAAGGAAATATAAATCAATTGAAAGCTAATGCTCAAGTAAAGTGGAAGAATTTGGGTACCAGGTTTGATCTTTGAATATTAATAAAATGAAAGAGTTTGATTTATAGAATAGAGTTTACTGAATAATAATCAATATTTAAGTTTTAAAATATTATCAGTATAATTGTGAATATGAAATTCAAGTTCTTATTTTTTCTTCTGATTGTGTGAATCAAGTTATATTGTCAATTTAATTTTTTATCAGAGTTTTTCACACATATTTAAGAAGAGGAAATCTTTCTCCTTAGTTTCATATTTATTTGAATTTGAAATTCATTTTTATTGTTAACTTGTTGAAATATATGACAAGTAGGAAGAAGAAAATATTATTTAATATATATAACAATTTTTATTGATTAAGGGTATACCAGGCTTTTCTAAAGGGGGAAACCATCTTCCCCCCATTCACTTATATAATAGATATTTATCGGGTGAGAGTATTCTCAAAGCAACTCACTTGATTAACATGTTGCCTAGTGAAGTGATACAATGGGAAACACCTTACACGAGATTGATGAAGAAAGATCATTCTTCTGATTACCAAAAGATCATTGGAAGTTTATGTTATGCAAGCCCACATAGAAAGCCAAATGATAAATTTGCTCCTTAAGGGGTAAGATGTTTAATGCTATGATATCTATTCCTATTTTTAGAAGGGAGACAAGTTGCTAGATTTTACCGTAATAAAGAAGATCTTGTCAGTAGAGATATATGTTGGAGTTTATTATAAGAATATATAGTAAAAACTCAAAGTTTGCTTCAAAAGAATATGAAGAGTTTGTTTTATCTTTTGTCCCACATTGAAAGAATAGAAGGGAAGAGTAAGGTTTATACCCATTACTATTCCTCTAGCCTTTGAGTTGTGTAGTAATGAGGCTTTGGGCTACCATTCTTCTTCCTATTGATTGACCCATTTTTCCTCGATTTTAGCCTTCTTCTGATCTCGGTTGGCTTCCTCTCCCTATAAATATTGGTGTTTTGGTATTCATTAAGAAGACAGAAAGACAAACAATCTCTCCTTCTCTTTGTTTTCATTCTCCTCTATTATTCTGGGCAATATTCAAGATCGTTCTCAATTTGTTTTTCTATCAACACCGAAAACTAGGTTGATTTCTTTGAACCCATGTGTTGTTACGGGGAAAATTTAAATTTAGGTATGCAAGCTTATTAAATCTTTGTATGGTTTAAAACAAGCACCAAAAAAATGGTATGATAAATTTCATCAAACTACATCAAATTGGTTTTTGGTAAATGATTCTAATGCTTGTGTTTAATATTCCAAATTTGATGAGCTTGGTTGTGTTTTCATATGTCTATATGTGGATGATATGTAGATCTTTGGGACCAATATAGACGTAGTAAATGCAACTAAGAGTTTCCTAAATTCTTGTTTTGAGATGTAAGATTTAGGAGAGGCTGATGTTATTCTTGGAATAAAGATTACTAGAACGTCATATGGGAAATCTTTAATTCAATATCATTATATTGAGAAAATATTAAAAAAATTTGTTCAATTTGATTGTATTCCCGTGAAAATCCCATATGATTCTAGTATTCATCTGAAAAAGAATAAGGGTGATAGTAAATCACAAGAACAATATGCAAAAAGAATTGGTAGTGTAATGTTCTTGATGAATTATACTAGACCTTAATAGCTTATACTATTAGTAGATTGAGTAGGTATACTTGATTAGATTGCTGAATCAAGCCTTGCATATTCGCTTAAGGTATACACGGTAGATATTGTAGGTTCTTCCCATTGATTGACCATTTTTCCCACGATTTGTAGGTTTGATTAATATCTACCATAATTCTTCCCATTGATTGACCATTTTTCCCACGATTTCAGCCTTCTTCTGATCTTGTTTGGTTTCCTCTCCCAATATAAGTACTAGTGTTTTGGTATTCATTAAAAAGACAGAAGCACAAACAATCTCTCCTTCTCTTTGTTTTCTTTCTCCTCTATTATTCTGGGTAATATTCAAGATCGTTCTCAATCAACTTTTATGTCAACACCGAAAACACAGAAACCGTCTATCCCTGGAATTTGATTGCTTTGAGTCTATGTGTTGTTACGGGGCAAATTAAACTTTAGGGCAGTGATTTTTTCACGCCACGGTTATCAGATAAGTTTAGTTAATTTGTTACCAGTTTACGTTCTTACAATATTTTTTCAAGGAAAACATATTTCCATTTCTTCTTAGAGATGGAAATGATGGTTTTCTCACAACACCCAGAATGAATTGAGTTTATTCTCTAAATAAATAGCATGGTGATGCATCTGTTAAATGTGTGATGAAGTTTCTGAAGGAATGGAATCAGTTACAATACAAACATTCATTGCTGAACAAGATGTACCAAAAGAAATTGTTGTTATAGAAGAACAACCTATTGGAAAAAGATCTACAATAGAAGGAAAAAGCTCCTGGCAAATTTTAAGTTTCCGTAGTGAAGTTTCCACGGAAAAGGAACATTTCCCACTCTGCTAACTTGATCACTGCTAGTCTTAATGACTCAGAATACTATTCTGATCATTATGTAGGGAGGATGGGGGATGTCCTAGCGGATAGGTGGTAACTGGTATTTTGGTAAGGGTTAGGGCATTAGGGTTGGTGGGTTAGAGTTAATATTTAAGGGCTAGGGTTATTAGAGGGCTTAATTAGGGTTAGTTAGAGGAGTTAATTAGGGTTAATGACTAATGAAAACTTGATATTGTTAGTCACTAAGGGCATTTCGTAATTTTATTGAAATAGAAAGAGTACCTGATGCATTCCATCTATAGGGGTACCTAATTTTAAAATTCCAAAGGAGTAGCTAGTGAAAAAATCGTTAAAATACTATGTATATACTATCTCTTTAAAGCCGCCGCAGTTCTATTTTTATTTTAAGTAAAGAAAACACATTTTCTCTTTGTTTCAAAATAGTACGTAACACATGCCACATGCACATTACAATAATCCTAACGAACTCTTATAACCTAGTCCAAATTCTACGTTTGAAAAATTATAAGGATATCACTGTCAGATGGACTGTTGAGCAAATTCGGAATCTAGCTTGCTCTTTCACCACATGCCAGGTTCTAAAGGTTTCCCGTACAGAGGTAATGCATGCGCATCTACTAGCACAATGGTGTCGAAAACATCAGATGGAATTTGGTTAAGGGGTTCGAGTATTTACGTTATTACCTTCTCGTCTTTAGTTCCATGTATCTTTTTTTGTATTTTCCATCGATGTCAAAAAAATACTACGTTATATACTATCACATCTAACTTTAACAAATAAGTTACTACTTAAGAACTTTGTGTCTGTAATTATATATTCGAACACATAGAGTCGAAGGGACTAATAAAAGACAAAGAGATGGAGGAAACATTAAACAAAAGTTCAATATTCTCTTGTTTAAACATTTCCTACTTAGCTATAACTAAATTATGAAATTGATCAGCTAATATCGAATACAATTAGTAAAGATATAACATAGGTGTTAAATCTTTAAAGCCGCCTTTCTGTATTTTTGACCAAATATCTCTTTAAGAAACTGAGGCAATATTTTAAAATGGTAAGATTATAGCACAAAAAGTTGATAAAACAATGAAACATTCCAATGAGATAAAAGAAAACGACAAGAGAGAAAAAAGTTTTTTTTCCACGCGAATTACATAATAGCTAGCAAAGTAGGTCGTCTATGAAGTTTTTTTAAGAGAAAAGGAAGATTATCATTAATAAATTGCGATATATACAACATTTACAACAATAATAATCCTTAGATATAAGATAATCTAAAACATCAATCATAAATTTTTCATTCAATTTACTAACATAAACGCTTTTGACCGCTTTTCTAATATGGTAATATTTCCACCATAAACGAAATTCAATGACTCAATATTTTTTATGCTTGAAGTTATAGTAAATTGAAATATGATATTCTTGATCGTGATATTCATTGTGATATTCTTTATCTTCAACCAATAAGTACGATTTCTCACGTCTTCAAACTTCAAAGCTAACCAAAAAACCAAGACTCTCATAATGAGAGTAGATAAAACTATCATATTGATGTAGACAACCCTCACAATAGGAGGAAGAAACAACCCTCACAATAGGAGAGACAATTATTAAAAATAAACTATAACATTTACGGCTATTTACCGGTGTAACAACCGCTATAAGCCCTTACAAGATTACTAATGCAGGGTAGGGTTTTAGATATAGGTTAGGGTTCGGGAAATAGAGAGTTGAAGGATGAAATGAGAGCTAAGATGTGTAGTTCTATGAAGTTTTAAAGCACTAAAATGAAATTAAGAATCTATTGAACACCAATAACTGAAATCGTTATGAACAACTTGTGGAACTAGCCCAACTAGACGTCCAACTTAAGTAAATCTATTTTTTCAAGTGGGAAAACTACCCTATGGTTTGAATAAGGAATAATAGGACAAAAGCCCCCATCCCCCATGCCTCTTCAGATTCATCTCCTCTGTTTCCTTTTAGCTCCCTGTCGAAACCCTAAACCTTATCGGCTTCCCCTGCGGCAGCGACGATCGCATTTCTCTCTTTTGGCGTGCGCCGCCACAGTGTCAACTTCCCTTCTTGATGCTTTTCGTTCATCTCTTTCAATTTCTGAAATTCCTCCCTCAGCTAGTTTTCTCCAATTAGAATTTAAATCAAAGTTCTCAAGTCGTAACTATCAGAATTTCCCTTCTTTGGAGTGGTTGGGTTACTTCCAGGTTGATATTGCGGGAGTTCAGATAGTATATTTGTGGACATCATCTTTGTGAAGTTGGTCAAATTAGAGTTTAAATATGAGAATTGAAATAAAAGGTAAGGTCTTTCAAATGGAGTTAAGTCATGGCTTTTTCAAAATCGATGAGTTATTTAATAATCGAAAAAGGTGGATTAATTATAGGATTAAGTTAATTGAATGGGTTTCTAATATCCTAAATGGCTGTTCAAAAGTTGATTGAATTTGAATACTCTAAACGATTTGGTCACCTTTGGTAGAAAATTCAATTTGGTTATAATAGATGGGGTTGGTATTGAAGTTAAGTGTTGATATTAAGGGTGTTTTGTATTCAATTTTTGTCATTGCCTTGAATGTTGCTATTCCTTAGAGGAACTTTGTCTATGTATTTATTCAAGTTGCTCAATATGTATTTCTTCAAGTTACTCAAGAGGAGTTGAAGCAACATGATGTTGCTATTGTTGGAGTCTTTCAAAAAGTCTGTTTATTGGAGTCTTTTTTATCCTTGGCAGAGAAACATCATCTTTCTCTGATGATAGTGAGTTCATATTAGAAGATGCTATACTGAAGTGGGAAAATATGCAAATTGGTTCTAAATCTGAGTTAGAGGGTAAAGGTGCTTATGTTCAGGATAAAAATGTCTCTTGTGATTCTATTAGTTTGTTGAGCAGTGACCATATTATTAATGCTAGTGGTACCAATGAGAAGGTGTTGCCAAATCCAGAGAGGTTGTTGCAGAGTGTTAGCTTAGATAGCGATGCCAATACCCTTTTTTCTGCAAATGAGATGTTTATCAATGAAAAATCAGATTGTGATGATAGAATTAAGGTTTCATTTTGTGCTAATGGAAATGTTCGGACTATATTTTCCAAAAGTGATGTTAGTAATGGTTCATTTTTGTCATTTGAATCAAATTCAAGTAATGTTGTGCCAAGCTCTTATTTTCAACGGACAAAGAAGCAAAATCACTGTCAATTACTTTGCCATTTAACACTCCATCATAACTTGGAGAAGAATGATCAATCTTAAAGTCTTCATCATCCTGGGTTTCACCATAAAATAGAGAAGAGAAATGGGGTCCAAGTAGCAAAGATAGGGTGTGGTAAGAGATATCCTAGTGGCTAGTACGGTGTTTATGTCATTGAAAATGTTTTAAGGGTTTTTTTGAGCTTCTTAGGTGTCTTGTCTATGTTGTCTCGAGCTTCCTAGCCTTGTGGCTGCTGTTAATGTTGGGTGTGGTTGCTTGTGCATGGAGTTGGTAGCAGTGTGTTATTTATCTTGTTCTAGTGCTCATGTTGTTTTTGGGTGGTTGTCGTTTTTGGAATTGTTTGGTTATACAAGTTAGTTATCTTTATCATGATGTTAGGGGTGTGTAGTCTTGGTGTTTTGTTGCTCGTAACTCTAATTTGAGTTTTTATGAAATGAAATAAAATTATAAATAAAACCTTCCTTCTTTAGTAATAAATTACTAAATGCAAATATTAGGAATCTATTGATTATGAGGGGAAAAGGAAGGCTCAACTAGATACATGGACATGGTCATTTTCAGTGAAACACCTTTACAATTTATCTCCATATACCACATCTCCACCTTTGCTTGTTTCTTCTCATACAATTCAAAAGCGCGTATATATCTTGAAATATCCAAGCAGGTTCCTAAGATGAAACTTCTTCTTTTTCTTTTTATTAAACGCTTCAAGTTGAGAAATTTGAGTAATAAAAAATCAAATAGAACTTTATAAATCCAGGTGTAACACTAACATAGATATTGTGGCAAAATCATAACTGTCATGCAAGCTAAGGATACATATATTGTAATTTTTTCGTGCCAACGACATGGACAAATAGGTCTTTTTTATTTCAATGAGTACATGTATTTTTCGAATCTGATTCTCTTCTTTTTAGCCACGTCAGAGATTTAGAATCCTTCTAATAATTTGCAAATGTCATAATTACAATAATTTAATCGGTATTAGGATAAGTTGTCAAAAATTGTCTTCTTAAATATATATTAACTAGCTTAGTTGATTAAAGTTTTAAAAGGTGATGTCCAATACCTAGGATGAACTCTTGTCTACGTCATTTGTAAAAAAAAACTAGTTTTTAGGCCCGGGCTATGCACCGGGTAGTTATATCTTTTATTTATTAATATTTTACTTTGAAATAATAACATCAAGTATCACTTGGTTTAGTGGTTACCACATTAGTATATATATGCTTGTGATCTCGGGATCGAATCTTATATAATGCATTTTCTGTTTTTTATTGTATGTCGATTATAGAGCATAAAATACTGAAAGCGAAGGCGCCACGTGGCATCGTTCCTTGCTTCGGAACGCCTTTTAATATATTAGTATAGATTGACTTTTCAATAGTCATTTGCGAATTAAAACCTTTAAAAAAATTTGTAAATTACTATCATTTTATAACATTTGACATTATTATTGCTATTTCTTGTCTGATTTCCGTCAATATTTGTTCTCCAAATTGATTTCATATACTCCTTATCTAATTAATTTGTGATTTTAGCACCAAAAAATATATAGTGAAGGTCATAAGTAGCATTTTAAAAATATAAAGGGTTTGAAAAGATAGTAACTCACAACTTTTTGTAAAAGGTTAAGCCACACTTAACTTATATTTAAAAGTAAACTTCTCCTAATTGATTTTTTTTCGTTAATGTTTATAGCAAATATATAATTTTTCGACGAGAAATATTTTTAGGCTGGCATAATGTCAAAGGGATGTTCAGGTTGCTTGCGCTTTTATGTACATCATTAAGAGAGATTTTGATGATTCGCGGCACGTATTTGGATGCTAGATTTATCTTTGTTGCTTTCGCATGAAACAATTTCTTGGAGGGAAATTTTCAATTCTCAGATCATGAAATCGTGTCAGTAGATATGCGACAATAGTCGGACAAATGAACAATTTTAAGGCAATAATAGTTCTTATCTTTTAGCGAAAAGAGATCAAGAGAGATGTTAGTGGTTGGGATGGACCAGCCAACCAGCTAACCTATCAAAATCTAGTGATTTTAGTACTGTGCGTGAATGGATAGGATATTGCTTATTTGCTTCTATATATAATGGTACCAATAATCACATAATAAGTAATATTTTCTATAGTGGTCAAAAACCTTGAGCATTCTCTCTCTTAACACGACCAAGGAAGTAATAAAGTAGTAAAGGAGTTGAAAGTTTTCCTTAAACTTTTCTATTCACACTAACCACAAGATATACATGCTTAAGCTACAATTAAGAAAACAAATAACAACTTTCCTAACTGTTAGGAAATCGAGTGTTGTAGTTTGATTAATACGGAACATAAAATCAATGAAATAATAAAGGCAAGAAAACTATAAAGATGAACAAACAAAGAACAGAAGAATTTACGTAGTTCAGTCAAATTTGACCTACGTCAAGAGGCGGGGGATTAGAGCTTCTTCACTATAATGGAAAAAATCAGAGAGAATAATACAGAGTGTCCTAAATTCTAGAGGCTAAAAGTGTTTCAAAAGTTGTGTGTAAGTAATGAACACTAAGAGGTCCTTTTATAGCATAAGGAACCCCGCACAAAAACTAACCCTAAAATATACTACGCACAAAACCCTAAAAAGAAAAATTGATTTGGATGCGTACCTTGCAAACCGCGAGTCGCGGTGGCTGCCGCGAGTCACGGTATGCTCTCGGCAGTCCTTCGTAAAACGTCCGTAGCTTTCTCGTTTCTTAGTGGAATTTGGCGTATGGCCTATCGTCGGAAAGCTCTTTGAACAAGATATTACCTCCAATATGCATCACACCATAACCATTTATAGATTGAGAGATATGTGCATTCAAAGTGTGCCTTATGCCATTCATAGGATTTCAAGTCATAAATAACAATCTCCACCTTGACTTGAAACCGAACAAACAAGGTAACTCCACCTTGAACCAAGAAGTTATGCTCAACCATAGAACCTCCACCGTAAACAAAATTCCTTAAACCTACCCATTGTAGGCAATCCAGAAAATGAACATAATTTATAACTATGTACCGATGCGTCTTCGAACACAAAATCCGTATACAAAACCATCACATGGCCTAGATCGAGAGTATAAAGTCACCAACGCTAAGCATGCTTCCTCAAATTGACCACACTCTCTTCAAATACTTCTTCATCTCAACAACAAACTCAAAGGCAATTCTAGAAATTGAATGACAACAATAGTTTCTAAATTTCAATTGTATTTAATAAACACAAAAGTACCAAATTGAGATAAGAAATAGCATAACTAGAACAAAATCTAATGCATAACCAAGATTCTACTTATTGCAAACTCAAAAACAATCTATCATATACTTCAGAAAAGAAAATCCACACGGTTTCTCGTTTTACGAAGAGATCTCAAAAGGGCACCAATCATGAAGAGATCGTAGAAACCGCAGCCCCAAGTCTTGTAACCCTAAAGTGCAAGATCATCATCAAAAACAGCGTCGATAATATTTGCAGATTGACCCTCATTGGACCTTTCTCCATTTTTCTTCTTTAATTTCCAACACTCAGATTTAATATGACCCTTCACATGACAATAGTTACAGATTTTGCCATGATTCTTTCTACCATGAGCAGCCAAAGCATTTGTGTGAGCAGAATTATTAGATTTATTAACCAATTTATTTTCAATTAAATCTCTTTGAGTTAAGGCCTCCTTAGCATCCCGCAAACTCAAATCATCTTTTCCATATAATAAGGTATCTCGAAAGTGCTCATACGAAGGTGGTAAAGAACACAACAACCTAATAGCCATATCCTCATCATCGATTTCAACGTTGATGTTTTGCAAAACCATAATTATAGAGAAGAATTCATCTAAATGAGACTAAAGCGATTTACCTTCTATTAGACGAAGATCATGAAGTCTAGAGTTTAGTAGTAGATGGTTGGTCACAGACTTTGTCATATAAAGTGACTTTAACATCAATCATAAACCCGCAACATTCTTCTCTTTGGCAACCTCCCTCAAAACTTCATTAGATAGACTTAAATGAATCGCTGAGAGTGCATTCAAAGCCATATCCTCCCACTGATCATCCGTCATACCCGAAGGCTTTTTGGATGCACATACCTGAGCCTTATAACAGGCATTTTGAAAAAGGATGGCTTTCATCTTTAATTGCCATAGGCCAAAATTTACTTGCATATAAAATTTCTCAATATCGTATTTCATTGACATAATAAAAAAAAAAATCAAACTTGTTCTATAAACACCTAATATCTTTAACAACCAAGCTCTTGATACCAATTTGTTAGGAAATCGGGTGTTGTAGTTTGATTTGCGGAATGGAAAATCAATGAAATAATAAAGGTGAGAAAACTATAAAGATGAACAAACAAAGAACACAAGGATTTACGTAGTTCAGTCAAATTTGACCTACGTCCACAAGTGGGGGATTAGAGCTTCTTCAATAAAATGGAGAAAATTAGAGAGAATAATACAAAGAGTCCTAAATTCTAGAGGCTAAAAGAGTTTCATAAGTTGTGTGTAAATAATGAACACTAAGAGGTCCTTTTATAGCATAAGGAACCTCGCACAAAAACTAACCATAGGATATACTCCGCACAAAACCCTAAAAAGAAAAACTGATTTGGAAACATATCTCGCAAACTGTGAGTCGTTGTGGCTACCACGAGTCGCGGTATGCTCTCGGCAGTCCTTCGTGAAACGGGAGTAACTTTCTCGTTTCTCAGTGGAATTGGGCATATGACGTATCATTGGAAAGCTCTTTGAAGAAGCTATCACCTCCAATTTGAATCACATTAAAACCATTTATATATTGAGAGATATGTGCATTCAGAGTTAGCCTTATGCCATTTACAAGATTTCAAGTCATAAACAACACTAACTATTATAATTACAAGAGATTACACAATCCGTGATTTATGTACATCAAAGAATACCATACAATACTATTCTATCACATCCCTGCAGTTGAAGCGGGAGGTTGTCGAACACTGAGACTGTCACGAAAATCTTCAAAAAGGACTAAAGGAAGACCTTTGGTAAAGATATCTGCAATCTGATGACGTGATGGAACATGTAATACCCGAACCTGGCCTCGGGCTACCTTTTTCACGTACAAAGTGAATGTCAAGCTCAATATGTTTAGTACGCTGATGATTAAAATGATCACCGAAAAGATAAAGAGCACTAACATTGTTGTAATACATCGATGTAGCTTCTTGAATAGGGCAATGTAGCTCAAGCAGTAGATTACGTAACCAGCATGTTTCAGAAAACAACATTAGCCACCCCCATGATACTGGGCTTCAGCACTAGAACGGGACACAAAGTTACTTGGCGTTTGGCAGACCAATAGACCAAGTTGTCACCAAGAAACACACAATAACCGGAAGTAGAGCGGTAAGTGTCAGTGCAACCACCCCAATCTGCATCTGTATAAGAAACAAGAGAGGAGATGGAAGAAAGGTACAAGTGTAAGCCATGATCAATAGTACCCTATATGTAGCGCACAATGCGCTTAAGAGCCTACACATGCTCGTCACGTGGATCATGCATACATGAATAAGCAGGCCTGCTGAACAGCATAAGAAATATCGGGCCTAGTCAAAGTAAGATACTGAAGAGCCCTAACAAGGCTACGATAATGAGATGGATCCTCATAAGGGGTGCTCGCATGAGCACTCATCTTGGGCTTTGTCTCGACCGGAGTGGGAGATGGTTTATAAGAGGCCATGATAGCACACTCAATAATCTCAAGAGCATACTTATGCTGCGATAAAAATAAACCACCTGCATGACGACTTACAGCGATGCCCAAAAAATAATAACTCAATGGGCTGAGATCTTTCATACCAAATTCCAAACTGAGTCAGGCTATGATAGACTTACGTAACGCATCCGATGAATTAGTAAGAATTATATCATCAACATACAACAAGAGATAGGCCAAAGCAGAGCCATGTCAATAAATTAACAAAGAGTAATAAGACTTACTATGAGTAAAGCCAAAGGTGGACACAAAATCGGCAAAGTGCATATACCATGCCCGAGGAGCCTGCTTAAGACCATATAGTGATTTCTTCAATATATACACATGATTATGGCGACCAGGATCCCAAAAACCCATAGGTTGATGCATATACACAATCGCTTTTAGATCACCATGAAATAATGCGTTTTTCACATTATGTTGATGGATAGACCAAGTTTTGGACATGGCCAAGCTGTGAACAGTCCAAATAGTATTTGGCTTAACAACCGGGCTGAAAGTTTCACCATAATCAATGCTAACATGTTGAGTCTGTCTGTCCCCTACAAGACGGGCCATACGCCTCTGAAAAGTACTATCAGAATGTTCTTTATGAGTAAAAATCCACATAGAACGAATGACATTCACATCAGGGGGGCGGGGCACCAACTCCCAAGTCCCATTTTTCATAAGATCATTATATTCATCAGTCATAGCAATTTTCCAGTTCACATCACGGAGAGTATTCACAAGATTACGAGGCAAAGTAAATTTAGAAGCTTGTGTGTGAAGTTTAAGCTGACGATTAGGCTTAAAAATCCCATGTTGTTTACGTGTAATCGAGCATGAGAGAGTGGGGTGAGCACTAGAAATGGGCAGAGATGAGGAAGGTATGAGAGAGGGGGAGTGGTGCTTGGCCTAGGATGGCAAATTTGAGAGAGAGGTTGCTGGGCCAGGAGATGGGGATGGACCAGCGTGACGGTCCTGTGGAGAGGAGGAAGACTCGGGTGGGCCAGGAGAAGGGGTAGCTTGGCGCGCGTGGGCTAGGGGGTTTGTGAGGGACTACGGACTTGGATAAGAAAAGGAGGAGTATGTGCCTGGGAAGGGGAAACCAGCAACGCTGGTGAGGGAGTTGTGTTTGGGCTGAGTGAATTGGGCAGGGTTGTTGTATTTGTGGGCTATCAGTGACTAGTTAATGCACAACGGCTGGAGAGAGTCCATCTTGTAAAAAATCATAGGCATGTGAGGATGGAGTATGTAATATGGCAAATGGAAATATGTTGTCATCAATAATAACATGGCGACACACAATGATTTTTCGAGAGAACATGTCATAGTATCTGTATCCACGATCATTAGGAGGATATCCCTAGAAAAAACATGGAGTAGAATGAGCTTGAAGTTTGTTGATGGTGGTAGATGAAAACAATGGATAACACAAACACCCAAAAACTCGAAGATGATGGTAAGATGGGTCCCGTTGACAGAGAATCTTGTGTGGAGTTTGATACCCAAGGCCCTTGTTAGGAAGTATGTTAAGAAGATATGTTGCTACTTTTAATGCATGATGCCAAAAAGATGGGGGAGGGATGCATGAGCAAGAATAGTACGAACAATGTTGTTGGTAGTTCTAAATTTCCGTTCGGCTTTTCCATTTTGAGGAGATGAGTGAGGACATAAAAAACAAAAAAGTAAACCATGTTTCATACAAAATTCCCGCAATTATGGCTCCTTATCAAATTTCCGCCCATTATCACATTAGAGTGTTTTAATATCTCTTTCAAATTGAGTGCAGACAAAAGATTAGAAAGAAAAAAAGTTGAATCCACACAAATTTTGTATAATCATCCAATAAGACAAGATAATATCGATGACCCAATGAACTTAAAACAGGTGAGGTCCAAATATCAACATGGATAATATCAGATGGCATAAAAGTGCACGAAGTAGAAGCAACAAATGGCAACCTAACAAGTTTTCCAAGAAGACATGAATAACAAGCATTTGAGCTACGAGTTTGATTAATTTGAATCATTTTATTAATCTTAAGTGTAGCTAAAATAGGTCCTCTCGGATGACCCAAACGCTAATGCCAAGTGGAAGAAGCCAAAGCGGGAAAAGGTGAAGCAATATTGGTGCAAATAGGATAAAGAGCTCCTCGACTCTCACAACTCATTGGCCCCCTCCCCATTTGTAAATCCTTCACAGAAAACCCAAACGGATCAAAATTCCACATAAATAGAGTTATTGGTGGTAAATTTGCGAACAGAGACTAAATTTTTCAAAAGAAGGGGAGCATGAAGAACATTTTTAAGGTTTAATGAGGAATGGAGGAAGGGAAATGAGTGTCTCCATAACCGTGACCAGGAATAGAATAACCATTACCAGTAATTATACCGCGTGAATTCTTCAAATTAAAATAGGAAAAGAGAGTACGTTGATTGGATGTCATGTGAGAGGTGGCTTCGGTGTCCATATACAGTTTCGGTCAGGAGGAGTGAGCCCAAGTGTGTACATATCTAATTCAATGTCAGTTAGGCTGGAGGTAGGAGCTGGAGGCCCTACGGCGACAACATATGCTTGTTGTCGTGGAGGTTTGGAGCCGAAAATACCTGTTGGACCAAGATGAGGAGGAGAAGACATGGGTCTGGGCCAAGGATATGTTGGATAAGGAGAGGGAGGCACGACACAAGGCCCTTGGCCCCAACCCCATGGCCACCATTGCCGGAGTTTCGGCTGCCGCCACCCCCTGAATTCCGACCACCGCTCCGGCCACCACCAGTGTCGAAATTCTTATTTTTGCCATTATTAACATTGTTTTATCCTCGATATTTACCATTATTGCGGCCACCTTGAGATTTGCGCTAAGGGTGAGTATTATCTGGGCTCATAGAGTCAGATTCACGAGCTATCATGGCGGCTCCGGTTGATGCCGTCTTGGCAAGGCCCGCCTCTTCAAGAGTGAGCATAGAACGGGCTTGGTAAAAAGGTGGAAGAGGGTCACTGTGGCGGATAAGAGTAGCAACTTGATGGTAGGCATCCGTGAGATAGGAAACCATTTAAAATACAAGCTGGTTGCTGGAAACCGGGGTTCCCACGTTCTTGAGTTGATCCGACAAGGTCTTGAGATGTTGACAATAAGAGGATTCATTAGGAAAATCCTCCATATATATAGAAGAGAACTCATATTAAAGAGTGATGGCATGAGAATTCTACATAGCCATGGAACCGGGATCAATGATGGTGTGTAACAGGTCATCAAAAATCGTTGCATATATCCATTGAAGAACCGTAGCATCAAGAGTAGACTGCAACTCTTTCTCCTCATCCGTAGAGGGGACCTTCTCTTTCTCTTTTTCCGGTGGAATAATATGGTGGATGACTTTGTGGGAGTGGGCATGAATTTTAAATAATTCCGCCCATCTTGAGTATTGAACATTCTCCATAGCAAGAGTAATGGAGATATGATTTCTAATGTCGGAAACCACAAGGGCAGGGTGAAAAGAAGACTTGCCGTCAGGCATGATGGTGAGGCAAGTGGGCGGTCGAGAAGGGAGGCAACGCCGGTGAAACTGAGCCGAGTGTGCAACGGAAGAAGATAAATGGAAAGAAAGGAAGAAAAAGAACCGGACCCTAGAAAGAAACTCATACCATGAAAGTTTTGCTTAAACTTTTATATTCACACTAACCACAAGATATAGCCTAAGCATGCTTAGGCTATAATTAAGAAAACAAATACAACTTTCCTAACTATCCTAATTACAAGATATTACACAATCCTTGATTTATGTACATGAAAGAATATTATATAATAATATTTAATTAGGAGTATTATATATAGTGGACAGAGATATACCGATAATCCAGGGTTGGTTGCTTGGTCTTCCTTATATTGTGATCAAGCTAAAGGGGGGAGCTCATTCTCTTAGTTATTTCACAATTAAGCGTGCTTGATTGGGAGTTATATTATCTATTATGCTTGAAAGTTATATTTTTTCTTCAAATAAATTCTCAATTTTATAGCTGCTTCAATTCTTCTTCTCATGTGCTTATTAAGCTCCGCTTTCCACATGATGTGCACTTGTAATGGAGGGTAGATCATGGCGCAATTTTTGCTCCACTTGTTCCACCAATTTTGCAACAGCTATCAACTTCCACCACTATCTGTTGGTGTGAAAGTGCAGCTAGATTGTCGGAGTGCTTACAACAGTTAGTTGCGTATTCATAGCAAGTCGTTCAGATAGTTAGAGAACCTCAAGCAAGTAGTTCGTCCATTTATGCAACATATGCTCCAGCCAGATTTTGCTCAACATTGTTATGCTTGCTCTAACTATTTTTAAGCCACAATAACAACAACCATAAATCTAATAACTATAAGAATATTTGATACAAAGATTCTTTAGTTAATAGATTATTGAGCATACCTTATAATGATAGGCAAAGTGTATCAAACATAATATCTTGACTTAGATTATAAAATCATTCTCTACAAGATATATTAAATCAACATGACATTATTTTTGGTGTTTTATAATTTTCTAAAATAAAATCATATTACTACATATGTATTTGACATCATCAAAACATGGAATAAAACAGAACAAAAAGTGAGTATAATCCTCGTAGTCAAGCTAAGTAATTAATCTGCCCACTCAATGTATATTAATCTGCCCACTCAATGTACAATAATCTTATGGTATGTTTGGATAGGTGAATTACATTTCAAATTCTGGAATTGATCAATTCCATTGTTTGGATGAGTATGAATTTGAAATTCAGAATTTGTCACAAATTCAATATTTATTGAGGAAACCCATTAAATGAGGAAATTGAAATGATGTGATTTTTCTTGTCATTTGAAATTACTTAGCTTATTCTCAAAACATCTATCACTCTCTCTTCCCCCTCCCCTTTAAAAAGCCCCACTATCACTCTTTCTCTCTCCTCCACCTACTAATATGAATTTATTAGTTTTTTCCAAACAAGAGTATTTGGATTTGGATTCAAGAATTTGAATTCCTGCAATTTAAATCAAGCAATTGAAATGAATTCATCATTCCCAAACACAACCTTAGGGCTTTTGTAGAGGTGGAAGGGGAAATTTAAATTCCCAGTTTAGATATATACATTAATTTTACCAAAATTGGAAAAGAATAATTAATACAACCACATAAGGTATTTTAGATATCTCCCTAAATCTTGGTCCTACAACCAAAACTTCAGACACACAGTCCTGAGAAAACAAAACAAAAACTTTCTCCCTAAGTATTGATGTACAAAATCTAATATCTTATGCCTTGTTTCCTCACCATTTAATGAAATTAAACAAAACTAAGTTTAGAATTCTCAGCTTCCTCCGGTTAGTCCTCGCTTCCCAGATAACATCCTATCTAACCAAGTGAGGCAATATGATATTGATAAATAAAGGGAAGACGAGGACAAAAATAAGCACAATTCCAGCTAAAATGGCATAACAGTACCACTTCCTTGAGTTCTTTTGTTGCACTCTTGCCTCCACAAGTTCCTCAGTGCCACGCCTCACAAACGAGCTCGCATGCGCCACATGGCTTTCAATGTTATTCAGCTGTTGTCCTTGAGCCTCAACCAAAGCAGCCATGTCAAGGAAAACTTGATGAAGTTCAATCAAATTCTTCTCAATCTCTTTAACAGCATCATGCCTTTCTTGAAGCTCTGATATTGTGTCTAATATCTGCCCTCTCCCTTGATCTTGTATCGCCTTCTGAAGGAAATTTTCACTCTCTCCACTTGCAATAAGGTTCTCAATCATTGTTTCATCTGCCTTCTCTCCGGTGATAGTAAAGTACCTAAGGAAATCGATATATATATGTAAGTATTTTATTGCAAATTCTTCTATGTGACGCATCATATAATTAGATGATGGTATCATGCACGTTGTTGATCGAGGATGCATAAATGAGCTTAACGACAATGTAGAAATGACATTATGACAATTGATGAGTATGAGTCAAATAATGGGAAAATTGATAATGCATCGATGAAATTACAAATAAAGCTTTAGGTTGGTGATGATATATTGATATCGCACCATTATTTGAATATACGACATATCTTATAGGTTATGAGTTCTCATATACGTTATGTCAATAAATAATACTCCCTCCGTCCCAAAATATAATTCCCATTTTCCTTTTTTCACGGTAATTTATGCAAGTAGAATATAAGAGGGATATCAAAGATTTTTTTTGTTTATTTAAATAGATGTTGTATGGGAAAAAATGATTTTAGGAGAGACAATGGGATATAATTGGTGAAACAACATTAATTGTAACATTTTGGTTGAATAAAAAAAAAAGGAAAAAACATAATTCAAGAAGCAAATAAATGATGGGACACGGTTTTTCTAGAAAAATTAAGGGAAAATGTGGAAATAACTATGAAAATTGAAATTATATTTTGGGACACCCAAAATGGAAATGGGAACTATATTTTGGGACGGAGGGAGTAGTTTCATGTTTTATCTACTATCACTACCTTCTCTCCATAGTTTCTTTATATTCGGATTGCATTTTTGCTCTTAGAGCTTGGAAGTTATCCATCATGTCCTTAAGCTTCTTCCCTAGGCCGCTTACCACCGATGTACGGGTCCTATCAGCGGAAGACCCTGGTCCGCACCCAGGCACGTTACGAGCTTGTACATTTGATTTGTCTAATGCTTCAAGTTTTGCCTTGACAATCTTCACTTTTTTTAGTACCAAGGACACATCTGAGTCCATCCGTGCACGAAGCTCCTTCATAGTCTTGGCATTGTGGACAACCTTAGACTCTTCATTTTGGTCTTGGAGGCGCTTGTAAATTTTCTCCACCTCCTTCATGTCTTCCTTTACCTTCTCCACATCCTCGAAGAACTTATCGAGGTTCATGCCTTCTGTTCCGGATTCTACATCGTTTTTGAAGCCTTGTTGCTCGAATTCTGAGTACTTCCTAAACGAGTTTGAGAATAGGTCATTCATTTTTACTATTTGCCCTAATAGAATCAAAATAAATTGAATATTATTCTTGTAATAAATAGTAATATGCTACAAAATTTTGGGGGCTATTTTCCACTAATTTTATTGGGATTATTTCCTCTTTTTCATCTTCTTGATGTAAATGGTGAAGGTCAAATCTAATTTTGAGAAAGTAGATACATGTTGCCTCTTCACCATATGTTAATTGATGAAGAGAAAAAAAAGAAAGAAGAGATTAAAATTTTAGTTTGTTGATGATAGAAATGCTTGCATCTTTTTGGGGTTTGAGGAAGACGAGAAACGGGAAGAACTATTGGAGGTATGTAGTAATTAGTTGTTTAGGACCAGACAAAATTCATCCAAAAGAAAAAATAACCAGAGGGGGTGGTTTAAAATCAGACATTCCTTAATTAGGCTGTCTATATTTGTCAAGTAAGTATGCAGGATCGTCTTCGTGCAATTTGAGTTAGTTTGACTAGGTCACCTTTCTTCATTTTATGTTATTTTGAGTAAACCTCTCTTCATTTATTATTATGCAAATTCTTGAATGATATGAGGGTATACGAAATTATTGTTAGATTGGGGTAATTTTTTTTTTTATCTTAAAAGGGTCATTTTGACAAACAAAATTGATCCAAGATAAAAAGTTACCATTTGTTTAGATATAATTACTTTTAAACTTAAAAAGGGATCACTTTTGAGTTTAAAAACAAGTTTATAGGCTTGGAATATTCCTCGGATAATTAAAATTTTCATTATTAATATTTTACTTTAAAATGATAACACCAAATATTATTTTGTTTAGTGGTTAAAATTTTACTATGTAAGCTTGAAGTCATGGGATCAAATCCTATACAATTAATTTAGTATCTTTTTTGTTGTATATGGTCTATGGATCATGTGTAGTAAAACCACTGGCGGAGCTAATATGGGTCACGTGGGGACACGTGACCCCTCGAATTAACAAAAAAATTAAGGATTTTTCATAAAACAAAAAAAAAAAAAATCAGTGAAGCAACTAGCAGTCATGCAGTTAAAGATGAATGGGTGCTTCACCTGTATTCTTGTTAATCTAATTATCATCAGGTATTAACAGAGTTTAAGTTTTAATTCTTTACATTATCTATTTCCTAATTTTTAAATTGTATATTTAAAATCTTATTTGGTTGATATTAATTGTAATATTTGCATATGTGTGAATTTTCAAATTTGTGAAGTGTGATAAGTTATTGATGCACTTTGTTGGTGTGTTGTTCAGTTTTTTTGTGAATGTTGAATTTGTAAAATATCAATTTGTATAAATTAGGTAGTGTTAAATAATTTATAATTTTCTATTATGATTTAGTTTTTTTATTATGATAATTTATTGATTTGATTTTCATATAGTTATTTTTGTTTATGTAATTTTTCTTAGTTTGGAATGTATGACAATGAATATTAGACAATGTGTCTTTGTTAATTATAAAATTTTCAATATTGAATATCCTTTATCTTTTTTTGTGACCCCTCGATTTTGAAATTATGGCTCCACCATTGAGTAAAACAAACTAAGGAAGAGAGTCACGTGTCACCGTTCCTTGATTAGGAACACCTTTTAATATATTAGTATAAATAGATGACGCATATTGCCTAAAAGTGAAGTGATGCCACGCTTACTTATTGTACATCCAGTGCATATAATACTAATTGTTATTATTAGTTATACTTTACTAACGTTATGGTCTGCTATAGTATCATGATATACAACCTCATTTTGGCAAAGAGATGCTATTTGTAGAATTATCCAATAACTATGCAAATCACGCTAATGTATGAACATAAAAATTACGTATAAATGACTAATAAGACACTTTCTACGGTTAAGATAAATAAATTTAGGTCCATTCATGTTTTTTGTCCTATGTATATTTACATATTTACTTAAATATGCATTTGATTAATTACAACTTAATTTTTACTAATTTAATTAGATGCTACTTAGAACTGGCTTGCTTAAGTTGAAGAAGGCATGGCCTAAACTACGCACAAACTAGATTATCAGAGTAATAAAATTTAGGTGGAATTAGACTTAACACCACAAAGTCAATTCGTGGTGATGATGATGATGATGTAGGTAGAGGCCAAGCCAATTCGTGTCTCGAGTATTGCCAAAGCAGAAGCTATATTCAAATATACAACCTTAATGCCATACAAATTAAAGCTAAAAACCGATTGGGCTAAGAATACAAAATATACATGAGTAGGGCCAAAACAAATATAGCACAACATATAACATATACGTGGTCCAACAACCTCTCCCCATCTCAAGTAGGAGTATAGGGATCACCAATGGCCAACTTGCTTAATAAGAACCGAAATCGACGAATGCCAAGGGTTTTAGTGAAACAGTCGGCGAGTTGCTCCGTACTAGGCACCTAGGCAGTAGTAGTAATGAGACCATCCTGAATAGCATCTCGAATGTAGTGACAATCAACCTCAATGTGCTTAGTTCGTTCAAGAAGGATTGGATTTTGAGCAATATAGAGGGTAGATTTGCTATCACAAAAGAGGGAAATGGTTTGTGAATCAGACACCCCAAGGTTACTAAGAAGAGAACGTAACCATTTGAGTTCAGCAGTAACGTCAGCCATCGAACGATATATATTCGTCTTCAGCATACGAACGAGTGACACTATGTTGTTTCGGGTTTTCCAGAATATGGGAGAAGATCCAAGAAAAATAAGCCAACCCGTGACAAAATGGTGAGTCAAGGGACAAGTGGCCTAATCTAAGTCACACCAAGAGCGGTCAGATGTAAATAACAAAGTGAGGAGAGGATGACACCCTGACCTGGACACCTCTTCAAGTATCGCACCATCCGAAGGGCCGCTTCCCAATGCTGGTAACGAGGCTGATGCATAAACTGAGCTAACACATGAACAACAAAACTAAATTGGGCCTAGTAAAGGCTAAATAAATCAAACGACCCACAAGCCGACGATATTGAGCAGGATCTTGGTGAAGAGGGCCATCAGCAAGAGCCAACTGATGATTCCGCTCAAGAGGGCTATCGGCAGGTTTAGTACCCAACAATCCGGTCTCAAAGATGATGTCAAGAGTATACTTCCACAGAGATAAGAAAAAACCATCTGCACTACGTGCAACGACAATCCCCAAAAAATACTTGAAAGAATTAAGTTCCTTCATTCGAAAACACTCGCCAAGATAATTTTGAAAGAAGTCAGAGCAGTAGTATCATTCTCAGAAATAATAAGATCGTCAACATACACCAGAACATTGAGAGGAACGGAGTCACGACAATAAGTAAAGAGAAAATAATCATAATAAGACCGAGAGAAACCATGCTGTCGCAGAAATGTGGCAATCTTAGCACAAGAATAGGCCCAGTCACCGACTGCTAAAAGCCGTCGCTATATCTTAAAAAGTCGTCGCTAATTGTAACACCGACGGCTGACGGTCGTTAAACAACTGACGTTGCAGTTTTGGTCGTTGAACTAAAAAATAACGACCGTTTGGCCGTCGGTGGCTTATCAACGACGGTTTGCTACGTCTGCTTTTCTGGCCGTCGTTGATTACTTGTCACCTATGGTTCCAGACCGTCGTTACTGCGACGACGCTTTAAAGTTGTCGTTGTTTTCCGACGGCTCTTAGCCGGCGCTAATATCCGCACACCGTCGTTGCCTTTAACTTCCTTGGCAGCCATTGCTCTCTTGTATAACGACTGGTTAGCCGTCGTTGGTTCAAGTTTAGCCGTCGTTGTTTTTATTAATTATATGAAATAATATAATAATGTTTTCCAAAATTATACTCAAACCTGTATTCCACGCCAACATCGAAATATACTACATTAAATATGTTCCTGCGTCGCCTTCATCGCATTCTATATTTAAAACTAAAGAAATATGCAACTTAAAATTGAAATAGATTAGATTTATGTACATAAAATACATCCCAATGTCGGGAAATTTAGACACTAAATGTTTATAATTAAACAAACTACCTTGATGTATTATATGAACGCAAAATAAATCCCGGTGTCAGAAAATCGAGTAAAAGTCGAGTTCCAAAAAAACATATCGAAACACCTAAAAACAAAACTAGATATATGCCGATAAATATAGACACTAAGTACATATATAAAGTTAGACTGTAGAAACTATAAGTTAGTAATCTAGCTAGTTGCCAAAACCAAACCAACTACACTGTGGCGGGTGTCTCAGTAGCACTAGTGCCGCCACCACCAAACCTCGGGTCATCCTCTGGTCTGCGTTGTGGAGAGGGTCCTGTGTTGCAACCTGAGAACAAGTGGCCAAAATTAGTCATATTCCGCATCATTTCCTGCACGAGGGCCCGATTTGACTCTTCCAGACGTGTTGAACCTTTGCCTCCACTTTACCATCCGTGCAGCGACCTTGGCCTCCACCTGCGCCTCTACTGAGAAAAAATCGATGGCTCATATGGTTGTGAAGAACCATCTACTCCTCGCCCAGATGAAGAGTTGTAGTACAAATGATCTCCCTGACCCAACCCCTGCACTTTTCCTCTGTTCCTCCCTCCAACTGTCTCCTAATATAACAAATTAGGGTTTGGCTGTGACCCTTGAGTGCTACAATCATCCAGCTTCTTGTTGTACGTCTCCTGCATTTGTTAAATAATATACTCTTATGCACGCATTTTCAAACAATATGGTCTAAAATAAGCAAAAACAACTTATATTTGGTTCTAACTTGCCTATATTAGGTAATTTCAATCAAAACTACAATCAAACACATTGAACCAAGTATATATAGGATGTTTGAGGTGTTTACGATTCAAACTAACTTAAAACTACTCAAATTCATTCATTTTCAAGCAATAGGGCCTAAAAAATGAGCTAGATGACCTGTATTTGGTTCTAACTTGCCTATATTTTGTATTTCAATAAAATACAACATCTAACACATTTAACTAAGTATATATAGGATGTTTGAGGTGTTTAGATTCAAACTAACTTAAAACTACTCAATTCATTCATTTTCAAGCAATATGGCCTAAAATGAGCTAAATACCTAATTTGGTTCTAACTTGCCTATATTTTGTATTTCACAAAAAACTACAATCTAACACATTTAACTAAGTATATATAGGATGTTTGAGGTGTTATGATTCAAACTAACTTAAAACTACTCAATTCATTCATTTTCAAGCAATATGGCCTAAAATGAGCTAAATGACCTCATTTGGTTCTAACTTGCCTATATTTTGTAATTTCAACCAAAACTATAATCTAACACATTTAACTAAGTATATATAGGATGTTTGAGGTGTTTATGATTCAAACTAACTTAAAACTACTCAAATTCATTCATTTTCAAGCAATATGGCCTAAAATGAGCTAAATGACCTTAATTTGGTTCTAACTTGCCTATATTTTTATTTTAATTTATCAACCAAAACTACAATCTAACACATTTAACTAAGTATATATAGGATGTTTGAGGTGTTTACGATTCAAACTAACTTAAAACTACTCAAATTCATTCATTTTCAAGCAATATGGCCTAAAATGAGCTAAATGACCTACTTTGGTTCTAACTTGCCTATATTTTGTAATTTCAACCAAAACTACAATCTAACACATTTAACCAAGTATATATAGGATGTTTGAGGTGTTTACGGTTCAAACTAACAAAACTACTCAAATTCATTCATTTTCAAGCAATAGGGCCTAAAATGAGCTAGATGACCTGTATTTGGTTCTAACTTGCCTATATTTTGTAATTTCAATCAAAAACAATCTAACACATTTAACTAAGTATATATAGGATGTTTGAGGTGTTTACGATTCAAACTAACTTAAAACTACTCAAATTCATTCATTTTCAAGCAATATGGCCTAAAATGAGCTAAATGACCTACATTTGGTTCTAACTTGCCTATATTTTGTAATTTCAACACAAAACTACAATCTAACACATTTAACTAAGTATATATAGGATGTTTGAGGTGTTTATGATTCAAACTAACTTAAAACTACTCAAATTCATTCATTTTCAAGCAATATGGCCTAAAATGAGCTAAATAACCTATATTTGGTTCTAACTTGCCTATATTTTGTAATTTCAACAAAAATACAATCTAAAACATTTAACTAAGTATATATAGGATGTTTGAGGTGTTTATGATTCAAACTAACTTAAAACTACTCAAATTCATTCATTTTCAAGCAATATGGCCTAAAATGAGCTAAATGACCTACATTTGGTTCTAACTTGCCTATATTTTGTAATTTCAACCAAAACTATAATCTAACACATTTAACTAAGTATATATAGGATGTTTGAGGTGTTTATGATTCAAACTAACTTAAAACTACTCAAATTCATTCATTTTCAAGCAATATGGCCTAAAATGAGCTAAATGACCTATATTTGGTTCTAACTTGCCTATATTTTGTATTTCAAAAAAACTACAATCTAACATATTTAACTAAGTATATATAGGATGTTTGAGGTGTTTATGATTCAAACTAATAAAACTACTCAAATTCATTCATTTTCAAGCAATATGGCCTAAAATGAGCTAAATGACCTACATTTGGTTCTAACTTGCCTGTATTTTGTAATTTCAACCAAAACTACAATCTAACACATTTAACTAAGTATATATAGGATGTTTGAGGTGTTTATGATTCAAACTAACTTAAAACCACTCAAATTCATTCATTGTGCAAATAAAATGCCTATAATGACTTAAATATATGTTTAAAGGTATGTACCGAAATTTGTTTTGCTCTCTTGTTTGCTGCAATCTCTCCTTTTCCAGCAACAGTTTTGAAATGAGTTTTCAAGAACAACTCGGGGCGGTAGGGAGTACTCCTCCTCTACTCTTTGCCTGTACACATTGTTGAACATAGACTTTATTTTTTACATATACAGAAAAAATCATGAAATTCAAACTAATAATCATATGAAACATTCTTACCATCTTTTTAGCATGTTGTGCCGCCGAGATGGAACCCTGAAAGTGCGACGGCTCAACTGGATTAGAGAGGGACCACCTCTTCGGTTCTTCTTTGCCTTCTCAGATTTCTCGAGGAATGCGGGCTCCTGACTTTTCTTTTTCATATTTTCATAAATGGTTTTCCCCAACCATTTTGGCCTTTCTTTAGCTTTGTTGAGCACCCAATACCGCAAATCTCTCAAACGAGTTCCAGCTTTCATTTGGTATGCTTTTCTCACTTGGCCATCTAACTCAGGAGCCCATTCGTAAAGACCCTTTAACAAACATTAAAACAAGTTGTTAATAAACTAATATAATAAATTTAATTCTTCATAATTTGATTCATACATACCGTGAATGAGTTCCACCAATGCGTCTTTGTTGCATCGTCCACCTCACGTAGTTAAACCAAGGTTCTCGGAAATGACCCTGGAAAATGTCAGTGATGGACCCGCTAACTTTGTTATCATCAAACCTGAATTGCAAACAAACACTTAAATTGTCAATATCATGGAAAATATAAATATTATGAATCATATATTAATTTAGAAATTTACCACAATCCAGTAGGGCTCAAAACCCTTTTTGATGCACGGTTTGACCCTTCAGCTTCCTCCCTCTGGCTGCTCGGCGTCTCCGGTACTGGTCACCAATGTCACGTGCCTTGAATCATCTCGTTGTGTCTCAGAGCCAAGGTTCGGGCTTTCTGGAGCTCCTGGTGACTCAAAAAGCTCCCTAGGAATCAAATTCCCACGACCTTGGCTTCCACCTAAGCCATCTCGACCTCCCGCCCCTTAGGATTAGACATGCTTACCTATATAAAACAACAAATTTATAAATCATGGTGGATAATTAATCGTTAGTCACCATCATAACAAAATATCGTCTACCATCAAAGTGAAGAAAAATCTAGCATCATTACAAAATAACAAGTAATCTTCAACAAATCATTACAAAAGTCACGAATTTTAATATAAATGGTGTTCTTAATACAAGTTATGATATACTAAAACAAATCAAAGAAATTCCCATCCTCGCTTAGTTCATCATCACTATCGTCATCCCAAAAACCATCATCTTCATCGTCATCATCCTCGCTATCTCCAGACTCGAAACTAGACTCTTCTTCATCATCACCTGAGGGGACTTCGAATAAAATATCTTCATCATCTGCTTGAACACACTCAACATCATTACCCTCTTCATAATCGGGAATATCACTTGGATCAGAAAGAGTTGGAGTCCCAACACTTGTTCCTGAAGGAAGTCGAAGTCAACAGGAGCATCAATCACAGACCTTGCCTTTGTCCTAAACACAGCCCACCATTGAGCACGATCTCTTTTCAAGCTTGGGTACGGTGCGAAGTATACTTGGCTAACCTGGTATGATAGCACAAAGGGATCAAACTTGGGGTATTTCTTGGTATGGTTGACTTCAACTAGCTTGTATTGATCGATGTTCATTCCCCTGACATTGTCCATCCAATTGCACTTGAATAAAATGTGTTATATTGCCTAAGTGCACCAGTAAACTTCAATTCTATAACATCATCTAGAATCCCAAAGAAATCACTCCCTCCGTCATTAGACACACACACTCCATAATTCATGGTGGACTTGTGTTTGCTTGATCCTTGTGTTTGGAAATTGTATCCATTAACATAGTATCCATTCCAAGTGCGAACTAATGTCGAAGGACCCATTGCTAAAGCAAACAGTACATCATCATTTGGTTTGTCTTGAATAACCTATTAAAATAATTCATATGTTAGATACAACTTTGTATCAACGAGTTTAATAGTTACACAAACTCACTTTCGATCTAAACCAATCAAGGTATTCTGCTTCATGTTGCACCCACACATCTTCTGCACGTAAGTTAGGTCGAATTTGAAGAATGTGGTCCTCGAAACCCCTTACAATCATAACAATTGTCAATGTCTAAATTAAAATAAAATTAAATTTGTAAATAGTATGATTAATAACAAGTGTTTTACTTTTCAAATTCTTGTAAGATGCCTGTATTTGCTAACACATATAGGTGTGCACGTTGAAGTTCTGCTTCAGTTAAAAATCGTTTTCCACCTGCTTTGACGGCCGACCACAATCAACTCTAAATAGTTCTGGGACATTTTCATCGAGCATCCTATCAACTTCATCAGTGACATTACGGCCTAAATCTCGTGTCTTAGTATCCACTCCTTGCTGAAAATAGTTGGAACAGAAGTTTGCAATCTCTTCGCACAAGTACGCATTACAAATAGAACCCTCCACACGAGCCTTGTTACCAATTTTGCGTTTTAAATGATTAAGGAACCTAATAAAGTGGTTATGAAAAGAGTTACATAATTGCGAAGAACAATAAAAAGGATATATGAAAATGAAAGATAAGGTACCTTTCAAAGGGATACATCCAACGGTATTGTACGGGACCACATAGCCTAGCTTCGCGTGGAAGGTGAACCGGTAAGTGTTCCATGGAATTGAAGAATGATGGTGGGAAAATCTTTTCAAGTTTACAAAGATCTCGGCTATGTTCTTTTCCAATCTTTCCATGTCTCTTACTGTGATGGTGGAGCAACACAAATCACGAAAAAGAGGCTGATCTCAGTAACAGCTTTCCACACATGAACCGGGAGCAACTCCTTTAATGCTATCGGTATAACTTTCCATGAAGACATGACAGTCATGACTTTTCATACTGTGCAGCTTACCGGACTGCATGTCCACACATCTTGTTAAGTCGGAGCATAACCATCTGGAAATTTTAAATCTCTCACCCAGTTGCATAATACTTTCCTTTGGGCTATGTCCAGTGCGAAAGGCGCTTTTGGTGGAGTTTCTTTTCCGTTCGCATCCTTGGTAACATGAAGTTGAGGCCTTTTACACAATTTAGCAATGTCTTTTCTGGATGCAACAGTGTCTGATGTCTGTTTTTTCACATCCATAATTGTGTGAATTAGTTGGTCGAAAAAGTTTTTCTCAATGTGCATGACGTCAAGGTTGTTACGAAGATGGAGAGTTTCCAGTATGGGAGCTCCCAAAGACAGCTTTGTTTGAACCACCCTTTTTTCAACTTTTTCAAAGTATTAAGTGCTTCTGGCCCATCTGTAGCCTTTGGCAAGTCTTTAACACAGGACCACAACTCTTCCCCAGACATGATGTGTGGCGGAGACCCTTTTTCAACCTTATTTCTGCAAAAAGCTACTTTGTTGTTACGAAAAGGATGATCTAGGGGTAGGAATTGACGGTGACAATCAAACCAAGAAACTTTACCCCCATGGTCGAGCCAAAAAGCTTTAGATTTGTCCAAACAGTAAGGACATGCCTTTTTCCCAGCTGTAGCCCACCAGATAGCATACCGTACGCAGGAAAATCACTTATTGTCCAAAGAATGGCAGCACGCATATTAAATTTTGTTTCCTAGAAATATCATAAGTTGTTGCTCCAACATCCCATAATTGCTTCAATTCCTCGATTAAGGGTTGCATGTAACATCCAAGTTCCCTTCGGATTTTTAGGACCAGGAACGAGCAACGAAAGGAACATGAAGGGTTTCTTCATGCACATCGATGGCGGCAAGTTGTACGGGGTTAAGATGACCGGCCAACATGAATACTGACCCCCAAACTTTCCATGTGGACCAAACCCATCGGTACACAAACCGAGCCGAACATTCCTAGGCTCAGATGCAAATTCGTCAAAGGATCTATCCAAATGCTTCCAAGCTTCACTTCGCTAGGGTGAGCCATTTTGTCTTCGGCTCTGGATTTTTGGCATGCCATGTCATTTCTTCAGCAACATTTTTTGTTGCATACAACCTTTGCAATCTCGGTGTATGGAAATAAATCAGAACTTTCATTGGAACTAAAGACCCCTTAGAAGTCCTTTTGTATCTGTCGCTATCGCACACTTACATCTGTCCAAGTGTGCATCAGTTCTCCAAAATAACATACAACCTTTGGGGCACGCATGAATCCTCTCGTGGGGAAGCTCTAATCCCTCCAAAATCTTCTTCGTATCGTAAAATGTGTTACTCATGTTGTTGTTGTTAGGTATTGCTTCTTTCACTAATGAAGCAAACGCATCAACACACCTATGTGGCAAATTACTCACATTTAGAGATACTATTCTAGATGCCATTTCCAACACGGACATGGAGCTCCCTTCGTACAATGGTTCCTCAGAAGCCTTTAATAGGTCAAGAAACACCTTTGCTTGAGGATTAGGCTCCTCGTCCATTCCACTAGGCTCTTCAACATTGGACGGTTCTGAGTTATTCCCAAGAGCATCGAAAATCATTTCACGGTATGGATTAGATGGCTCATGTGCGGATCGAGGTAACTCTTCACCATGAGAATACCAATCGTAGTAATCAGGTATAAATCCCTTTCTATACACTGCACTTTAACCGTGTCTGCGTCATGCATACGTCTGTTCTTGCATTTCGGACACGGGCATCTAACTTCATCCAAACCTGGGCTTTCAGGATTTGCTTTGCAAAATTCAATGAATTCATCAACCCCCCTCAAGAACTCGGGCCTCAAGTTACGCCCATTGTCATATCTATCATACATCCACCAACGCTCCTTCCGTTTCATGGTGCCTAATTCTACAATTCTAAATCATTTCAATCAAATAGTCATTAACAACCCACATACGTACAATTCTACAATACATGATGATGCAAACATATTTATTTAAATACTTAAATAAAATTTATAACATTATCCAAATTTTTCCACGAAAACAAATATGTCAAAAAAATATAAATATTTCAAATAGTGTAACAAATAAAGGAATGTGCAATAAATTAATTATTGTGATAATAATATAGTTTTTAACTTTTATAACATTTAATAAAGAAACCATCATATAAATTATTGTGATAATTAATACACTAACTTAAACTTCAAAGTATTATAAACTAATAAATTAAAGCATACCTAGAGGCGGCAGGGCATCCAACGGCAAGGACACATAGAGAGACGAACACTGTCTGACGGCAAGGAGACAGTTGAGTGTGGTCACCTACATTCACAAAGCAAACACTCACTTAAACGGAATTAGATAAATGATTCCATCTAAAAAAAATCAATGATTCTCTTTTCCTCTCATGAAATCCACCAACCAAACGAGTCGTAAACTCACAAAACCAATGTAAAATTATACCAATTGAATGACATGAATAGCTTGACGAAAATCAGTCTGAACGGTTTCAGATGGTTTCTATATTTTTATATCACAAAAAGTAAATTAAGAGTTTACTATAGTTAGCTTGACTATGAAAGAGATTATAAGAAATAAATGGTCTGTTTATGACAGTTAAGATCGTTGAAGTAGAAAAACTCCCTGGTCATTCAAAGCAAAACATCTATCTTGAGCTTTATAGGGTTTTCATGTTTAGGATACTGGATACAGGTTCATCGTAAGAGTTTCCAGAGCCCCATAGGTGTTTGGTGGGTATGAGATGATTATATCAGGATTCTTAGTGATAGTATGATAGATTGCCATAATATGGTTTCATCGTGCTTGGGATATAGGGTGATAAGGGTTATGTTACAAATACAAATGGTCATTACCTATGTTACTTAGGTGAGATGAGATGAGTTGTAGTCATATACGGTGACGTCCATCTATTATGCTATTCCCTCATAGTTGTGCTATTTTCAAGGTTTTACTAGTGTTGTGCTATTCCCTCATAGTTGTCCATCTATTATATCACAAAAAGTAAATTAAGAGTTTTACTAGTTGTTACTCAAACTATTTGAAAATGTCATGCTCTTTAGAAGCATCAACAAAGATGAGTCAATATTTTATATTCTATCATGGGTCCATTTGATAGATCGCCTCAAGTACCATATTCATTAAACGTGTAGTATATAATGGAATATGCACGATAAGTTCAAATCTGTTTCCATGCTTCTAGAAGAATGTAGAAATGTGGATTACCAAGCATATTTTTTGCACATTTGTCTTGCTTTAAACTACCATAAGTTATGAATTACTTAGTCTAAAGACAAAAGCTTTACTAAGAGAAAACTTCTGGAAATGGCTACTTCTTTCAACCGAGCAAAACGTAAAATGTGCAAATATTGACCTTGAGAGGTAGTTATAGCATGTCTTTCACAAGATGAGCAGAAATCAGAATACATAAAAAAGAATGGTAATGCAATTGCAGTTACAATTGCAATTTGTTGGTGTATACATTATATTAAGTCAAAAATAAGAATTACATACAAAGTTCACTACATCATTATTTAGTTTTAACTACATAGCAATTATACATAAATTACCTTATAAATGTTACCGTATTCTTTGTATCTTTGGAGGTGTTGAGGTCTTACAGCAAATCCATAAGAGTCCCTATTAAATAATAGATAACTAAACTCAAATTTATTGTTCACATGAACAAGAACATTCTAAAGGATAGTGGAGAGAACAAAGAATATGATAATATTATTTACTACACTTCTCCTATCTAAGTATTCACGTTTCACTACATAATATTATCCTTTAGTAACTATTAATTTCTTTTACTAATAGATTATTCAGTCTACCAAAAATGTTGTCTTTATTACTAAGTGCATGAAATATCTTGTTAGTAAAACATAGTCCCAAACATAAGTGTAATATAATCTTAAGATTACAAGGGATGCTTATGTTCTTGTACTTCCATACATATAGGATGATGACATTTATGTCGCAACAGAGCAGCAGAGCAGCAGATTACAATAATAACAATAACAAATTAACATGAACAACAAACAACAAACTTGAGATTACAAAAATTAAACTCAAACAAACAAACAAACTTGAGATTGAAGAGGGAAGTTACGGATTGGATTGAAGAGAGAACAACAAACGCGGCGGCAGGGCGGCAGAGTCAGCGGCGGAAGGGCGGAGTCCTTCAATCCCAAAAACTCAATTTTTAGGGTAATAAAAATTAAAATTAAAAATAAACATAGAGCTGTACGAATTACCGCCGGCAAGATGTTTCTGTCGCCGGTCTCAAGTCGCTGGTCGCCGGAATGGCCTTCAAGGCAGATCCACCGGCGATTTTTCTCAGTGCGTGGGAGTTTTTCTCAGTGCGTGGGAGTTTTTCTCAGTTCTCAGCGGTTGTTTGAGAGAAGGAATTACCGCCGGCGATGTTTCTCAGTGCGGTATTTAGTCGCCGGTCGCCAGAATGGCAGATTCGCCAGCGATTTTTTTTTTAGTGCGTGGGAGTTTATTTTTGAGTGATGGGAGGTTGTTTGAGAGAAGGGAGGAAACGAACGAGTAACGACTATATTCTCGGGATTGTGGGAGTTTGAATAGGAGTGGGTTTAAGTCGTAAAATATCAGCGTCGGCTTCAATAACTTCACCGACGGTTCAGAGCCGTCGCCCAGTTACTAAAATTTTTGAAATTAAAAAAAGTCAAATTACCGTCGGTTTACAACCGTCGTTGATATTAGCGACCGTTTAAGCCAACGCCGTTTTTTAAAAAAGCCGTCGGTACCAACGACGGCTCTAAACCGTCGTTGATAACATGTTTACCGACTGTTTTCTTGGCCGTCGCTAAGTAGTTGTCGTTGACAGGGCATTTTCTTGTAGTATAGGAGGTTGCTTAAGTCCACAAAGGGATTTCTGGAGGCAACACACTTTACCCGGAGATGTAGGATGAAAACCAGGAGGAAGCTTCATATATACCTCCTCATCTAGATCACCGTGAAGGAATGCATTGTGAACATCCATTTGATGAACCATCCAGTTGCGAGAAACAGCAACAACAAGAAAAATGCGAAAAGTAACCATCTTTGCGACGGGAGCAAAAGTCTCATTGTAATAAATCCCTTCAACTTGACGATTTCCCAAAATGACCTATCGCGGTTAAAGACGCTTGACAACGCCATCGGAGTTATATTTGATTTTGTAGACCCATTTGCACCTAAGAGCCTTCTTCCCAGGAGGAAAACCAGTCATAACCCATGTGTGATTATCCTCTAGAGCACTGATTGAAACTTTTGGGTTCAACTCCATTATCAACTGCAACAAGAAAAACACGGTGGCGCACAGAGAAATTATCACAATTCACAAAATGAGCTAAAGGATACGAAGTACATGAGGAACTTGGAGCATGTAATGAACCTCGAGAAGGGCTCGAGAACTACATTGAATTAACAAAATAGTCCCGCAACAACAAATTTGGATGTTTATCCCTATGACCGCGACCCATTAAGGGGGAGGAAGAATCAGGCTCAAAGATAGGAGGGGAAGGGGCGGTAGTGGGCTGGACTGAAGGAGACGCGCCAGGTGATTTCGCATCAGATAGAGGAGTGGGAGTAGGGTTAGGAGTGTCCGCATGAGGAGAGCTGGGCTGGGTCAATGGAGGGGGTCAAGGGGGGAAGGCCGAAAGGGGGGAGTTGGGTCGGGGTTTGTGTCTAGAGAGGGAAGAAAAGGTGAGCTAGAGAGGGATTGCAGTAGAGGGGTCGCTATTTGGGCTGGAGGACCATGGTATGAGAGCCGAAAGGCTTCAAGATCAATCAATACATTGATTGAAGTTCAAAATCTTCTGCATTATCTATAATTCATTAGATTCTTTCAAATTCTAGTTTCTACTAGCTAAATTTTGCTTGAAATTCTGCAAGAAACCTTCAAAATCTTTTATAATGCCTCTAAACTCTCCCTCTCTACATTTCTGTAATTCAATCTACCTAATTGAATTCACAGCTTCTCTTATTACATTATGTTATTAAGTTTGTTAAACGATTACAAGTTACTTATTTTGATTGTTAGACATCAACTGTATATAAGCTTCTTGATAAGCTTTGTAGAGCTCACTTTTTGGGAGAAATAAAATTGATCTTCCCTCTCTTTCATTTCATGCTCTGAACTCTCTCTTTCTCTACATTTCTGCAATTCAATTTACCTGATTGAATTCACATGGTATCAGAGCTGAAAGGCTTAAAGATCAATCAATACATTGATTGAAGTTCAAAATCTTCCGCATTTTCGAAGAATTAAAAGTGGGAGACATTCCAAGTTCTAGAAGCAAGTAATGTTAGCTATTGTAGCTGCATTAGTGTATGCAGTATGGCAGGGGAGAAATGAAGCCTACTGGCATCAAACAGTTCCAAGAATCAGCAAAGTTGTTCAACAACTTAAAAGCCTCATTAAAGCTAGAATCCATTCTTTAATGCCAAAAAAGATAACTAGGACAGATTTGCAATGGTTTGAAAACTTGTAATATATGGTGAATTGTCGTTAGTGGCCTAGTTTGGCTTGTTTTGGCCTTCCTATAGTGTGAGGGTCCAACCTAGTTGGTTCATCTCGCTATTGGTTGTGCTTGGTTGTAATTGGCTTTAATATTAATATACTCTCTTGCTTAGCAAAAAAAAAAAAAAAATCTTCCGCATTATCTACAATTCATTGGATTCCTTCAAATTCTAGTCTCTACTAGCTCAATTTTGCTTGAAGTTCTGCAAGAAACCTTTAAAATCTTCTATAATGGCATAAACTAATTCTGATAAACAGAATTCAACCAATTCTACTCAAATTGGTTATGCTAATCATATTTTCTAGGATCAGGAGATCATCCAGGACAACAATTATGATCTCACAAATTCAAGGGCGATAATTTTCTCAGCTGGAATCGTGCTAAGGGAATTTCGTAGAGGGGCACTTATGAAGGGGATCGGTAGAGGACTCAAGAAGAGGAAGACCATCAAGACCAGTAGACTCAATAGGAGAAGGAAGAAAAGAGGTAGAGTAGGCAAATGAAGTTTCGAAAAATAAAACATCCCTTGACACAAAAATCGCTCCAGTCTCCAGATCTTTCAACTTCCACCCCTTTTTCCCCGTGGCATATCCAATGAAAAGACATTTGCGACTACAAGGAGCAAACTTATTCCCTTTAGATTTTTAATTCTGAGCAAAGCACAAGCACGCAAACACCCTCAAAGCCTCAAAATCAGGTTCATGCCCAAATAACATCTCATACGGAGTTTTATTCCCCAACACCCCTGACGGAGTTCAATTAATAAGGTGAACAT